>NC_136486.1:148252162-148527162 GCF_053919585.1 Euprymna scolopes
TAATAATAAACAAAAAATCATTTACAATGCGTATTGTGTTTCATCATTACATAATGCAAAACCAGCACACCAACCCAACTCATGAATAGGATTAACCATCATTATCATTCAACATATTTTGTTTAACGTCAGTTTTACATAATGGCATGTGTTGGACAGCTTTCAGAAGATGACTTCGAAGCTCACCTATCTCTGACCAAGTCCTACATAACCTGAAATGCAATAGGTTTTCTGTAGAAGTTATTTCCTTATATAAAGCAAGATTTTTAGGCTAAATACACTTTCTAACATTAACCTATTGAGTTGTTTTGGACCAGGGCTTTTATGGAGACATCACTTCTAGAATATCTACCAGTGCTAACAAATGCTTATAAAACTCTTTAAAATATTCCAATCTGTATTATATTTTTCTGAATCTGTCTGTCCGACTTTTTCTCGAAAACTAGTGAGCCAATCTAGCTGAAATTTTGTATAGACTTTTGTTATGATAAGGTGCAGTTAACTACCTATTATGGCATCATTTGGTGCACTGCTCTAGATTAATAGGAATTAATATTATATTTAATGCAAAAATGAGCACAAATGTAACTATATTCACCCATCAATTTGCCATATAGCACACATTCAATATGCTATAACTTTTGCACATTTTTAATGGGCTAAAAAGTCTAGGATGTCTTATATTTCAGTATTTAATGGCCCATAAATGGTTAATTTGATGTAAAACATACAAACCCAGCCAATTAATGAATCATTTACAATATATATTGTCAAATATTGAAGGATAGTGAGCGAGATGCACCCAATTTTCTTCTTCAGAATGGGCATGAAGAAAATCTCTTAATCATCAACCAGTCGCTAATGCTGCTTCTTAGCAACTGCTTGAATTTACTAATGACTATTTCAAAATGGCTCTTTCTAACAATCCTCCATCTAATTTGACCGACCAGGGCTTTTAGTAACTTACACTCTTCTTTCTGCCTCTCATTCCTCTCCCTCTCTTTCCTCATATTTACATACACACACACACACGCATCTTAGTGTCCGCATATTTCTAACTAGCTATCTTTGATAATATTCTATAACTGTAATCTAAAAAATTACATCCCTTACACCTATGTATAGAGCTTTATTTTTTAGTACATTAACAGTTAGGAGAAATATATAAAGTTAGGTATGTGAACATGTTTATTTATATATACAGGATTTACTACGAAACAAATTCCCTAATAATTATGAATTTTAAAACACAACTGTTAAGCGTATGGAGGGGCAGTAATTCAGTGTTATGCAAAGGGGGAGGTAAAAATGAAGTGGAAGCTTTTTGTAAAAAATTAGTTTTTTTTTAGTATTTTAGAGAATTTTAGGGAACAAAATGAGTACAATCTTCCATTTGAAAATTCCAATATTTCAAATTTGCATTTGAATTAAATCCACATACATTGGACACTAATTAAAAAAGATTCCTTGAATTTCAATTCGATTAAGACTATAATTTTAGACATTTTCTAACATTAAAATTATATAATGGAATTTGATCAAAATTAGTATCAGGATTCTAGACATAAAGTTTAGTGTTTTATCTTGATTTTACTTTTCATAAAGGGGACCTAAAAATGGGGCAAAACCGTTCTGATTGTGAAATTAATTTATCCGTCCTTGAACTGGTATTTTTCTAGTGTGTGTATATATATATATATATATATATATATATATATGTGTGTGTATGCATGCACAAAGATATATATAATTTCGATTTTTTTTTTATTTCCTTGGACGATTGGAGCATATGTTTGTCTTTCTCTCGCCAGGAGGGTAATATTAACTTTTTCACTTGGTGCCATTTTTTGTGAATTATCTCCTATCGCAAATTTTGGGATTTTATCTTCACATTTAGAATTTACCTTTCAGTCACTTGAATTACAATTTCTATTTCATGTACATCTATGCATCTATTCAACTTTTTGATTGGATTATACCGCGCTTTTCAACTTTATTTCATCAAGTCTGGACTTCCTTTGAAATATCATTTTAACATATGTGTTTCTGCATTTACCTTATTTTATTAACTTTCATACAAATATGATTTCTTTCAGAATTTGTAGTTTTCAATTCATGCGCTAACCAGAAAAATTTATAGCCAGCCTATAAATATCATTTTACTAACTCCTTTCGTCTGAAGTTATGAGCCATTCATTGAAACTCTGCGAAATAAGGAAATTTTTGGAGTCGCTAAGTTGTATTGCTTGTCAAATAATAAATTTGTTGTACATTTTAATTGACAGAGTTTAAATAAAATTTTAGAGAGAGAGAGTATCAGTAAAATAAGAAAATGACAATATAAAAATATATACTAGAGTATACGGATATAGTCATTTATTCAGTAAAGATGATGCATTAATTAGGGATGTTTGATAAGTAAAAGTCTTTATACCATTATAATTCAAAGCCTAATGCTTCTCATCAGAAGAGGAGAGAAAAAAAACAGTCTATCCTGCCTTGACAAAGTACAAAATAAACTTCGTGGCTTAGTGGGGGATGCTCTCTTCTCTTCCCTGCAACCTCTCTCCCACAGAAGAGACGTTGCGTGCCTGTCTTTGTTTTATCGTTATTTTCATGGCAAGTGCTCGTCCGAGCTCCAATCTCTAGTCCCCCCTCGCCAATCTTTCACGAAAAACACCCGTCTAGCTAAAACCACTGTCAGTAATTTCCTCCACTCTTTATCTGTGCCTAAATCAAAACGTAGATTCCATGAACATAGCTTTTTTCTGAGAAGTGCACGCCTGTGGAATTCTCTTCCGTTTGCCTGTTTCCCACCTGACTACAACTTGGACGTCTTCAAGTCCAACATAAACAAATTCTTGATTAATCGCCCCCCTTAAGTAAGACGCTTTATTAAATCTCCAATACCAACTATTACTCGATATTATCCCATTGATTATTGTACAGAAAATAACCCTTATCCCCGAGTGGCTTACGGGCCTTGATAAGTGGTGATCCCCCATGTAAAAAAAAAAGATGCTAGGTAACATAATAGGGAAGCGACGTCTAGCGATAGTTACATTAGGAAATAATTGTGCAGTGAGAGATAAAATATTGAGACTGTTTGGGAGGGAATAGGAAAACTAAAGATAATTCTGTGATATAGGAGGAGTATATCTTTTATTATATAATGAAGGTAGGTGTATAGCATATCTGCCATGGTGTATTTGATATATGCGTGCAATATGCGTGACTAAACTCTCAGAAAGAATATAGGGTAAGTGATTGAAATAAAATGCTTATTTAATCATGTATTAATATGTTATAATTTTGAAAAGGGTTTACTTTAAATATGTGAGTTATGGTATGTCCGTATATATAAGTGGGGGTATCGGAATTATGACTTTGTATTTAAATGAAGTATAAATTATCAGGAATAAGCTATATAATAAAGATGAGGGGGATAAATTATAAAGGATACAATATAAAAACAATTCTCAGTGAATAAGATAGAGGATAAACAGATGGTGGATAAAAATACAAAGTAGTATGGGATAAAAACGTATAAAAATTATAAAATAATAATAAAGCTATCAAAGATACAAAGTTATTAAATATAAAAGAATAAAAAGTAGAGATAAAAAATATAAGTATAACAATATATAAACAGTCAAGTAAATAAACGAAATAAAATGAAATTACGACAATATGGAAAAATTTATAGTAGAAGAATGTTCTTAAAAGGCAAAGGAGTAGAGATGTTATCCATAATTTTTAATATTCTTGTTGAGTGTAAAGTACTGTCGAAATATATTTTTTTGATTATTAATAAATAAACAGAATCTTCACTGTGAAAATAACAGTCTTCTTCCAGTTTAATGGTGATTCAAAGTGACATGTTGCGGTTAGTGTTGGAAATGTTGGAATCTTTTAGAATATTAAAACTGAGGGAGAAAATGGTTTGAATCTGCAATTAAATTCGGTATATATAAGCTCCAAAACAATTAGTTGAGCTTTGCATTATCCTGATAAGTCTCTTCTTAATCGATCTTACTCTTATTCTTTTAACCTCCCCATATATATATATATATATATATATATATATATATATATATATATATATATATATATATATATAGTCCTGGTCAAAATAATAAGACCACTTAAGAAAGTGAGCGTTTACGCCTATTATCGAATTTTTAATCAAACAAATGGTTGAAACCATTGCCAAAAGGGAAAATATGATGGGGAAAAAATGAAATTTGCTTCATTCGAAACCTTAACTCTGATCTAATAATTATTTTTTAAAAAACAAACATTTTCACCTGGTCAAAATGATAAGACCACTTTAATAAAATCGGCTAGTTTTGAAAAAATGACCCCCTTCCAAAACTTAAAATTTGTATATCAGATTTAAATGAAATTAAGCCATAAAACTAATTCAAAGTTTTCTTTTTTTTTTTTTTTCAACATTTCAGCTTTTCCTTAATATATTAGGAGACAAAACTGGTAAAGGAGGGCCTAAAACAAAGCAAGTAATATAGTATAATGAGCATATTGATAAGATGCATAGTAGTGTTTCTTATTTAATCCCGAGCAACGTAGGGTTTCTTGCTAGTTATAATTCTATTCACAATACTGTAACTATTTCATGGAGTAAACATTGTCTAGATCTCTTTTGTTGACATTCACTTTTCCTCTAGAAACATGTGTAAAGGTATATTTTTCCTCTAAAACTATTAATTTATTATTTTGTATTTACTACTTTATTTTCCATGCAATTTTTATGTTTTTCTAATTCTTACTTTTTTTTTATGGAAATCGCTCGAGACAAGGCATGAAGCAACTTGATGTAAGGAGCTAATAAGAATGAAAGATGATTATTGTAAAGACAGAAGATGCCTATTCATTTTAGTCTTGAAAAGATAAACACTGATCAGGAAGAGAGTTCCACAACCTTGCAGTCCTGGAATAGAAGTTGTATTACAATGAGGTAATAAAACAACGAATCGATGGAGACCCCAAGACCAAAGAGTCAAACAAGTTGGAACAAAGGAAGCAGGGAATATATAAGACAATTCTGAAGGACATATCTGATAATAATATTGATAAAAAGACTGAGACTAGCAATATCTTGTCTGTAATCCAAAGGTTACATTGAAGAAGAAAGAGTGGTGTCAATCAAATTGCAGACACGTTTCTGCAATTTATCAACGGCATTCAAATAGGACAGAGATTCACCAGCCAAAATATAACAATACTCCATACATGGTCTGGTTGTAGATTTGTAGAGATAGATAATCACCTTAGGTTTGAGAAAGTTTTCAAAGCTATTGAGAGAACCGATTTTATAAGAAGCAGAAAGAACAATGGATTTAATATACGAACTCCGCGAATGATTACTTCCATTATTTTTACTTGCAAATGGTTGGACTTATGTTTAAGTTATACCCTCTAGTATGCCTTCATTCTAGCGGCAGATATGCACAGAAACAGAGGGGAGTTCTCTTTTATTATCGAGATATAAGAGAGCAATAAATAGAGAAGGAGACACTGACAGATTGTGAGATATACAAAAATTTCTCACTTACATATTAAATATCATATTGTACCTAATATATAGTATTGATTTCAAAAGTTTTAAAAAAAGATGACTTGGCTGCTATCAGCTAAAATCGAAACATTTAGAACTCCAGCCACGTTCCCTACCATTTGCGCTATTCATAAATAGACAAGAAAATTTTTTAATTAAACCACTTCAAGTTATGAATGAATTTGCTCATGCGCAAAAGTAATAGAACTATGTTAGCAAGTTGAAATGAACATTTTTGTTTTACAACTTGCCGATATATTTTTGTATACATTATTCATCCATCCAAAGATTTTACACATTATAACTCATCCTTGATATATGATTACTAGGGCTATGACAACAGCATATTCTTTTCCTTGTTTGGATTCTCAGGTATATATCCATTGATATCTTATATGTTTTTATGTAGAGTGATGTGGTTCTCCGTTGATTAATTGTGTCTAACTGTGTCGGATATATACTCGAGAGTCAAAACAATGAAAAGAATATGCTGTTGTCATAGCCCTAATGAGTACTATTTCCTTTTAATTCCAGTGTTATGTGAGCAAGTAGTTTAAGAGTTTATCGGTTAACTATTTTTACACAGACAAACACACATACATAAATCTATTTTATTTATATAGATTATAAATATCAGACTAGTCCTGGGATGGTTATTGAAGATGAATGTCTTTTATCTGAAGCCTCCTGTTTGTAATATGTAAAAAGGTTACCCATTTCTCTTATTCCATTGGTACTTTGCGATATGTGAGTAGGCCATTGATAACATTGCAGAGAAAATATAGAAAATCCCCCACAAAGAACAACATAAAGAAATGGAGGAATATCTTGTGCAATTTCATTAGATGACTGCCTATATGCAATGACGACTAAAGCAATAAAAACAATTGGAAAGCGTCCAAAATAAGCTTACTCTAGTGACTGAGTCCGAGAAAGTGACTCATAGACGAATCCATTATATCTCCTGGGGATGGGGGGGGGGCGGAGTGTCCCATTTTATTTTTTTAGTTCGTTTTTTTTTTTTTTGCCTTACATTCATTTTTTTTTTTTTTAAAGAAGAAATGCTTTTGATGCTTTAGCTACTGATGTACTTACTGTAATCGATAGAACACATTATTAAACACAATTTTTTTACTATATTTATATATATATATAATAATTGGTATACTAAAATTCTGAATTTGCTTGTCACGATATCACCATCTCAAAGTTTAATGTAATGACGTCATTTCTAGCAAACTTTCAAACTTAACGACCAAGGCTGTTTTGGGTTCGATTCTAGCTGATGGCACCAAGTCATTTTGTTTTTACTTTTGAAATCACTATTATATATTAGGCACAATGTAATAATCAACGGAATATTGGCTCTATAATAATTAATATGAAATCTGCATAAATTTCAATATATTTAAGCTTATTTTATGACTAGGAAACACCGGGTGGTCTGCTAGTATATAAGAAAATTGTAGAATTTGGTGCTATTAAGTGCTGGATATATTTGGTGTAACTGGATAAATATAGTATAATTTTAAAATAATGTAATATTAAATTATATTTAAATACATTCGTAATTTATTTAATTCAAGTAATTAATCATGTTATTTTCAATAATTTAATCATATTTAATACTACTACTACTACAACTAATAATAATAATCAAGGATAGACTGAGACTATACACCAGATGTTGAATATATAAGACAATTCTGAAGAACACACGCCATAATAATATTTATAAAAAACTGAGACTAACAATATCTCATCTGTAAGACGTTGAATATATAAGACAATTCTGGAGAACACACGCCATAATAATATTTATAAAAAACTGAAACTAACAACATTTCGTCTGTAAGAGAGATGTTGCAGTGAAGAAGAAAGAGTGGTGCCAATCAAATTACAGATATGTTTCTGCAGTTTATCAAAGACATTCAAATGGGACAGAGATTCACCAGCCAAATATGTCATCGGCTGAAATCTTAAGGAAAACACTTGAATATGGAAACTAACCCTCATGAACTACGAATGCAAATATGGGAATTACAATAAAACTAACATGAAAAGGTAGATGAACCCCACACAGAACCAAGAAAAGTTAAAATTTTGCAGTTTCAGTTAACTACACCTTAATCGTGATGTCGGGATTAATTGGCACTGCAGCAAATAATCAAGAAAGGTCAAGGAGTACAGAAAAACCAAAGAAAGAAAGCACTAACTAGACCTACATGAGTATGAAGAGTACTAGAATCTTGGGGAGGTTATTGCCAGTGAACAACGATGGTCATTGCCAACGAGAAATTATTGGTAAGCGGCCGTTGTGAATATGCAAATTTATTGGCAAAGGTTATCGAAAAAGGTGCAGACTACTGTAAGTCTGGGCAGCTTTAAATCCTAGTGGGTAGAAATCAAAATAAGAGTTACATTCCAAAAACAAAACTTATTTGAGCAAAATTTAATATTTTTACATGAATTCTAAAGTGTTTGTTTTTGCAATTTTTCTTTTACTCTTAGTGACCAAAAACGAAATATATTACCAACGAGATGTAAAGGGCTACTGCTTATAGGAATATCATCATAATCCTGGATCTGAGAAGAGGGATTTTTGTTCACATCACATTTAAATTCCTGCATGTTAGTACAGTCAGAGAAGCAGAGAACAGAGAAGGAAATTCCAAAGGCTGGCAGTTCAAGGGAAGAAACTATTAGAGTAGAAAGCTTTGTGTCATCTGGGGACCTCTACATAAAGTGTATGATCTTGCTGTTTGTCTGGTTGGTCGAGAGTATTTCGATCGGAGATGCTGCGAATTTATAGGATCACATTCCATTAAAGTATTTGTAAAACAAACACAGGGGTGCAGCATTATGGTGATGGAACAAATGTTAACACTTTCTTGGCCGTGCAGGATCTATTAGACGGAAAACTCTAAAAGTCTAATAGGTATAAACTAATGGCTGATGCTCCAGTCCAGATGTGGCAACAATACTCCATGCATGGGTGAATGGTGACTTTGTATTGATATAAGATAACTTTTCTAGCACAGTAGAGAGAGCATACTTTATTTGCAGCAGCCTTTGCAACGTCTTCTTTGTATTTGTTCCAATTTATGTTGCCTGTGAATATTAGGCTGAAAAGTATTCATTCATATTTGAAAAATAGCTTTGAGTTAAGAATAACGCTAAAACTCAGCTATATAAATATATGGTTATTAGCATTGTAATAAATACTATATCTGAAAATATATCATTCATTTAGTTGTCTTAAGTAAATATATGTTACAAGCAAAAATTAAACTTAATGCATTAAAATTTAAAGAAAACAATAATTAATGTTTTTTTGTTTTTTTTTTAAAGTTACAAACATGATTAAATTTAGAGATTCCAAAATTAAAATTATTCCGGCAAGAAGTTGAGTTTGAGGGCTATGTCAATGTAATGTTTTAGAAAAAATATTTTTGGATACAAGACACGTTAAAAAGAATGCCAATATAGAAAGATTCAAATAATATTCAACTGTATTTATTTATCAACATAATGTGTCGAACCAGGATAATATTGTGGTGTTATGTTTTCTAAATTTTCGAGGTATACCTCATCCTCAGAAAGCAGAAAAGAGAAAAAATATGTCCAATCGTTTGGTGGAGTTGGAAATAGCAAGACTGCAGTAGAGCAAGTTCACAGGATTCTTAAATTATAATTAATAATATAAGAACCCTACACACCTGCTCAACTCCAATCCTTAGCAATTGTGCAATTTTCTTTTCTTTTCTTTTTCTGGAGATAATGCATAACCCGAAAATTTAGAGAAAAAGATACTATGACACCATCTTGATTCAGCACATTATGTTGGTAAAGAAGTACTTTATAATTGAACATTATTGCAATCTTTCAATATTATCATTATTCATTTTATCTTATCTCGTTCCCAACAAGACTGCATTGTTATAGCCTTCACACACAATTCCTTGCACCCTATGCACAATGCTGAAGCAAACTACAACATTCTTTTCTTATTTCTGTACATACACAATGATTAATAAAATTAGTAAACATTGTTTTCATATAATTAGCAGCAGACCACTCGGCATGTAGATTAAGTATTTATTATTATAATGACAATTCTCTATCGATTATTATATTGAAACTAATATATAGTAGTGAGATCCAAACTAAAAAAATATATATATTTGACTTGGGTGGCATCAGCTGAAATCGAAACTAAAACATACAACTCTCCACTCTCATTCCTTAGCCTCTGAGCCACACCCATATATATATATATATATATATATATATATATATATATATATATATATATATATATGTGTGTGTGTGTATGTATAGATTCACCAGCCTTCTCTTTTAAAGGATGAAATCGCCCAATCGGCGAAGACAAGATTGAAGCAAGTAAAGACGGCCGGACCATTCACAGAGTTGTATAATTGTATAGATTAAAACAAAATTAATTAAAAAATATATAGCACGCTACAAGCATTCACTAAAGCTAACATTAACCATCTTTATTCATATTAAATGTCCCTATATCTGTTATAAACGATAATGTGACTTTATATCTTAAAAGATGGTAAATACTTATAAAAAAGTTGTTAAAATCCTAGTCTATTACTATTTTCATAGTAAGTGCTCGACTGAGCTCTAATTCCTGCAAAACATTTGCAGCAAGAACTTGAATTTCTACCGTCATTGC
Organism: Euprymna scolopes; assembly: GCF_053919585.1. Classification (NCBI taxonomy): domain Eukaryota; kingdom Metazoa; phylum Mollusca; class Cephalopoda; order Sepiida; family Sepiolidae; genus Euprymna; species Euprymna scolopes. Next base: position 148,262,443 of record NC_136486.1, read on the forward strand.
AAGGATCTTTGCATCTTTATTTTATTTACCTAGAACCAAACATAGTTTCCATGAAAAGCGTTTTTTCTCCAGAACTTCCCACTTATAGAATTCACTGCCATGGGATTACTCCCCTGTAGACTATAGCACGATTGCCTCCAAGTCAAATGTCAACAGAATACTTGTCAAATTATACTCTTAAGTAATCAAATTTTGACTCTTTAGTCTATCATTTTTAATACTCTCCCATTATAGTTCAATATCTAAACAATTTCATTAACCCTTTTGGCCTTAAGTAGCTTTTGGCCTTAAGTGGCTTTTGGCCTTGGTTAATAGTGACTCATTAGTAGATTGATGAGCTGTTCTACTCAAGTTAACAAATTTACTGAATTTCCATTATTTATGATTACTATAGTGTCCAATTGACTACTGTACACTCTTTAAGCCTTATCCTCGAGTGGCCTCTGGGCCTTGATTAATGGTGATGCCTATGTAAAAAAAATATAAGAAAAAATAGTAATTTTGTTCTTGTTGTATACGGTTGGGATATACTGCTATAATATCTCCTTATGACTATATAGTTCGTTGGTCTTTTGACTGGGAGCCAAGTGTAGTATATGTTCTCATGCTATACGTAAGCTTTTCATTCCTTGGTCAATAAAGGAGCAATCCTTCTAGATTGAAGTTATTATAATTTTGTCCCAATGCTAAGTGCCCCCTTTTGAAGAACTGAATTTTCTCCACCGACCTTGTGTCTAACTTTGCTCTCGTGAGGTGGCAAGCAAATAGATACTATCTATAATAGATGAAAGTATTTTCAAAAAATGTTAAAGCATAAATGTTAACAAAGGGCAAGTTATTAAATCTTCAACTAAAAATCTATATCAAGATGAGGATAATGCCATAAACTCCATTAGCAAGCATCCACTAAACTACACCGTTTGTTTTTCATTTTTTTCTTTTTGAAAATCATAGTCATTTTAAAATCTTATTAGTTAAAGTGCCATTCCTATGACTGGTTGATGATGATGAAATGCTTTCCGAAAACCTTTGAAAAACACAAAATTCCAAAACAATCACGAGTATATTTCTATGCTTTCTTTTTTTTCACAACGTTTCAGCCAATGTAACCTCCACTTTTCAGGTATGTCTTGTCAAACTTGAAAATCTGTACAGAATTTAAATTGAACACTTTATTTAATCCTTTTATACAGCATAATCACTGGTTGACGCACTGGTTCCCATAAGATTATCGAAGTTAAGCAACATTGACCATGGTCAGGACTAAAATGGGTGACCATTTTGTAATACCAGGTGCTGTATGTGTTCTGAAAACTGAAGAGGGGTGGGTGTTGCTAGATAAAATACCAAGTTCAGAAACTGCCACAGTCCATCCTTCTCTCGAGGGTAGATGGGCCTCTCTTAAGCCATGGTAGACAACTTATCTAGTGATGACATCACAATAAAAAATACCCTTAATAGCTGTAGTGAAGCATCAAGTATTCAGCTACAGATAAGATTTGAATTACACTACAAACTTGGTAGTGAGTTCAATCTCAGTTGTGGCCGCATGTTATATTACGTTACATGTTACGTTATGTCACTAGGCTATTCTTGCCCAAGATATGTTGCATGAAATAATGTAGTGCCTTCACAATTGCAGAGGATTAAGCAACTCATCCACTTAATCCATGTGGTGGACTACTTTACTTCCATTAACCATAATTGAATACGAAATCTTAAGTAATTGTTAATTATATTCATAATATTGCCAGGATTGAATCTTTGGGTTATATTGGCCGAACCATTGTGAGAATGACAACCAAGATGAGAACAGTCGTTCAAATAATACAAATTATTAATTCTCTTGTTAGAATTTCTAAAACATAAAATATATCTTTATGTCTAAGGCATAAGTTTCTAACACATTTACTGACTCGACTGTAGAATACTGTGGACTTGTTCCGCTCATACTGAAACGGTTGACGTCAAACTCAACAAGGCATGCAGGATGATTACCGGCGACCGGAAATCGACCAACCAACCATTTGTCTACATGATGTTGGGAATACTCCACCACATATTTGTGAAGAGACAATAGTGAAGACAGAGCATAACAAGCAGCATCCCTATTTCAGCATCAAGCAGCTGCAGCGACTACCATTTCACAAGAGCTTTGCAAGTACCACAAGGCCTCGAACAGCGTGCTTCCACCTGCGTTGGTGGAATCAATCAGTCAAAGAGAGCATCAATGAGACTCTTCCAGCACTGAAAGAAGACCTTCCAACAGACTCTGATAACACTCAACCAGGACAGTGAATGTTTCCAAAATACAAGACATCCTGCACTCAGTGGCCCTATGGTTCTGATGTGCAGACTATTGCACGTATCTTCACAACTGTCCCCTAAGCAGTGTACAAGACATGGAGTGAAACGCTCTGATGATGATTATGTTTAAAAGTGTGTGAAAATAAAGATTACAGAAGCAAAGACATAAATTAATGAAGTTTTAATTTGTCTCATTTTAGAAGAATATTCTCATATTTCTAGAATTAATATACTTTTCTGTCTGTTACGGTTTAAATCTCATTCCAATTACAAGTAAAAAAAATTTAATCAGGGTTTCATCTTCACTTCAAGTTTTATTTAAAAAATGTAAATAAAGTCAGCCCTCCAAACGTTTTATGAAATAATAAAAATAATCATAAACTGAATATACATTTAGATTTTTAGTTCCAGAGATTTAAGATTACAGCTGTACACAAAACCATGTAGTTAAAGTGGCCCCAAATTGGGAGCTTTAAGGGATATGCCAACAGCATTCATGCTAGGTGGGTTGTACCAGCTTCCCCCAAAGGTGGTAGTGTCAAGGGAATAGTAAATTCACAAGGAGTATTCAGTCGCATATATATCCTGGTCAAGGGAGATGATTATCTTAGATTTTTGTAATTCTTGCAAAGAGGTGTAAACGTCCTCCTACGTACAGTGCCTGGTATTCCCAAATGGTCACCCATCTTGTACTGACTGGGCTCAACATTGCTTAACTTTGGTGTGTCAACGTGATTAACTTTAAGGAGCACTAAGTCATCTTAGTGTCATTACTAGGGCAATGACAAAAGCATATTCTTTCCCTTGTTTTGATTCTCAGGTATATATCCATTGATATCTTATGTTTTTATGTAGAGTGATGTGGTTCTCGGTTGATTGTGTCGGATATATACTCGAGAGTCAAAACAATGAAAAAAAAGGCTGTTGTCATAGCTCTAATCATTACTCACAGGTCTACTCTGACCTAGAGAGCTAGTACCAGTCAGACTCCTATCTACTGGTTACATCAAATTATTAGTTAAAACTTTTTACAGAATATATATCTACCAAACAAAGTGTAGTATCTCTTCTGTCCTCAGGCAATGAAAAAAAAAGATGACATGACATTAGGTTTTAACAGTTATTACAAAGGAAGTGTCGACCTCCTCCTATATACAGCGCCTGGTATTCTCAAATGATTACCCATTTAGTACTGACAAGGCAATTTGATGAGATCAGTGTGGCAATGTGATTATGCAGCATAAAAAAACGTTTTAAGTTAGTTTTCTGGATATTGAAAGATCAATCCTCAGTGCAGACGATACAAAGAATCACTGGACACTTCTACCTCATCTAAGGGAATGAAAACAATCTACCCATGAATTTAATAGTAATTTTAGTCCAGAAATTCATTCTTCATTTCAAAACAAAATGAAGTGCATATTTAAATTTCAATTAAATTTTTAAAGCCATACTTTATCAGATTTAAATTTGTCAATTACTAAGGTTTCCAACATTCAGCCTAGTATTAAGTTCATTCCTTGATTGTCTGATATTTTCAGACTTTCATACATCAAATTCTATAAGCTCATTCTGATTCGTCAGTAAACAGGCACATGAGTCATCAGCGCCACCTATATTAATCATTAAGTTAGTCTGAGATTCAATTAGCAAAGAGGAGATAACTAATTAACTTAAGCTTAAAATTATTAATAAGTTAACTGGTGAGAAGATGACTCATTTGTTATTTTACTCATTGCCTCTTTCAGAATTTAAGCACTCGAGTCTCTGACCATTGAGGCCAAGGAAATCGTATAATAATTAAGTGGAGAATTCTAAGGAAACACCCAAATTGCATTACCAGTGATATCTTAAGTCCGAGGTCATCAGATCACCTTACTGTAATATTTTATATATATGTGGGTGTGTGTGTTATAGAAGAGCAAAACAATACCGGTACCGTCGGTTTCGAATCCAAACAAAGGGGGACTTATAGTTAGTCGTCTATGTTAGACTCTCTTCAGCTTCTGTTTTGTAAATGAATCTGATATAGGTTCCTTTTGTTTGTATTGAAATCGACGGTAGCGATGTTGTTCTGATTTTCTATAACACGTATATAAATAAATATTGCGCATTTATTTGTGAAATTTTCTTAATAGTCGAAATTCTGGGATTATCTCCCACTAACCTCACACACATGCACACACACACATATATAACAATATTATTTTTAAATAAATATTAAAAATTATTTTTATACCTATGGATGCTAATGTTTCGTGATTATGCAATCATCAGTGTAGGAATTAATAAAAAATTAAGTACTTATGAATGCCAAATCAGCAGGAATAAATAGTAAAAAGTAATAGAATATTCCATGATTTGAGGTACATTTTAATCGATTTTAGTTATTAGAAATATTTAAAAGAAAAAAATTAAATAAATTATCTAAGTCGGACTGAAAACTGATCAGAATTCGATGTATGCCAAGTTGCATTCTCGTCTGAATGCATCACCAGCATGTACAATAGTCATTTAGTTTTACAAAGAACATATCTGATGTATATACCTTATACAAGGTTGACAATTTGAAATCTAATAAGTAAACATTATAAATTGTAACACCTATAATTTACATACTTTTTTATGCTTTCCAAAAGGTTATTTTTTTTATTTGTCAAATATGACCAATTTAATCATTTTAACAAAAAAAAAACATGCACACATACATATAACACTAGACTTTTAGGCTCTTAAAAAGGGTAGACATTATAGTCCGATGATGCCATTTGCAATGTATGTTCATAGTAATTTCACTAGACATTTTTGTCTGTTAAAAACGGGCAAGACTACATATTATTATTTTATGTATATAAATAAAATTTGATGTAAATATTTTCAGTATTTACTTCAATTGTGTTCAATACATAGGTAGAGCTAGGCAGTAAGTTTTGAAAATATACATGGCAATGAAGCTACACACAACTTTCAGCTATTGCTTGACGAATCTTCACGAGGATGAAACATGGAAAATTCTGTGTAGCTTAATTACCATATATATTTTCCAAACTTACAATATATATATATATATATATATATATATGTGTGTGTGTGTATAATCTTGTAAGTCCCAAGTTCTTTGTTGGAAAATTTCTTTGTTTTTAACTCCATTTCTTCAATACATTAGTTTGCTTTCAAAAATATATGCTAGTCTTAATATTATTATAGGAATTATCAGTTGTTTACCAGGAAAAAAACTATTTTTGGGATTTAAAAAACAAAACAATATTTTATCTCATGGCTCTCCAACAGTGTTGATCAAACACAACTTCTCTAAAAAAAAAACAAAAAAAAAAAACAACATACACACACACATGTTATTTTAGATTATTGCTTAAAACTGAGGTAACCAGAAAATCCAAAGTCGCAGAAACTAGGAACTCGGTATTTCTGGAAAATTTATAACAGTGTAATAAATAATAAACAATCGACAATTCCCCCACTATCCTACAACCTTAGGATTATTTGCACAACAACTGAAAAGGCAAATCTGCTTGCCCAATGTTTTGCCTCCAACTTCACTTTAGACTCAGAAGGTCACTCCCTCCCAAATTTCCTTTTGTAGTCAGTAGTCACACTCAATGACCTGAAAATCACCTCTTCCCTTGTTCACAATGCCATAATAAATCTAGACACCTCAAAGGCATGTGGGCCCGATCTTTTTCCTGCTATACTATTAAAAAATGCTCCATGAGGTTGCGCTGGTCCTCTCCAAGCTATACAATAAATAGCTTAACGAATGTTGCTTTCTCGACTGTTGGAAAATTGCTTCTGGTGTACCATTTTACAAGAATTCTGGTGAAACAACTGACCCATTCAATTATCGCCCCATTAGCCTCCTCCCTCGCTTTGCCAAAATCTTTGAGTCCTCAATCAATCAAGCACTAGTCCGCTATCTCACAGACAATAAACTTTTATCTGACCGACAACATGGTCCATTCTACAGCAGATATCCTAACTGTAATCTCCAAACATATATACCAAATGCTGGATAAAACAGGGAAGTTAGGTTAGTAGCCTGGGGCATTTGACAGGGTTTGCCACGATGGTCTTCTCATGAAAATAATATAGTATGGCATTACTGAACGTATACTCAACATAATCAAATCCTTCTTAGATAAGAGAAAAATCCAGGTTGTCCTCGCTGGTTGTACAACATGATATAAATGCGGGTGTGCCACAGGGGTCAATCTTTGAACCTTTATTATTCCTGATATTCATAAATGACCTCCCTGATAAAATTTTCTCTGAAATGGGGATATTTGCTGATGGCTTCATGCTCTTTTACAGACACATGGGCAAAACGAATGAACACATATCTAAGGAAATTGCTAAAACTCTAGAAGAAGACCTCCAGTAACCGCCATAACTAGTAACGTTCAATGCTGCCAAGACTAAACTTATTTCCTTCTTAACCACTGATTGCCATGGCTAATGATACACTGTCTGAAATACTTCCCTCAAGCTCCTAGGGTTAACATTCACAGGCAACATGAATTGGAACAAATACATTGAGGTAATTGCTAAGGCTGCTGTTAGGAAGGTGGGCTCTCTCTACTGTGCTAAAAGGCTACTCACACCTGAAAGTATATTGTATCTCTACAAGGCCATGATTCGCCCATGCATCGAGTACTGTTGCCACATATGGGCTGGCGCATCTGTCACGAGTCTCTCGCTCCTAGACAGGATTAAAAAAAAGTCCCCAACCTAATAGGTCCTAAACTGTCAATTAAACACCAACCTCTGTACCATCACCGAACCGTGGCATCCTTGTGCCTGTTTTACAACTATGTCAATGGCAAGTGCTCTGACAAACTGCGAGCACTAATACCCCCTCGACGACAATATCCTAACAAACCTGATAAGCAGTAAAATCCCACCCCTATAATGTAGAGATCCCTAGATGCTGTAAACCCTTCTATTTGAATAACTATTTCTCTTGAACTGCTGCACTTTGGAATTCCCTTCCGGGCCCCTGCTTCCCTTATTGTATTGACATGCAGAAATTCAAGTGTAATGTGAACAGACATCTTGCTGGTCAACTCCATAAATAGTATTCCCTGCAAATCTGGTCCCAAATAGTAGCTCCTCGTGAAACGTCAATAATAAAAAAAAAACTAACAGTTTCGCTAAACAATTAATAGCAAAGAATACTTTACAAAGTATACTACACCGATGGTCAGCATTAATAGAGAAAATAATAAGGAAAAAAAGATAAGCAAGATAAAAAATAAAGTTTACTAAATAAAAGATACTGCAAATCCCGTGAAATCTATATGACACAAAATTGCATGTAAGTTTATAGTTTCTTTATAGTGATACATCTTACAGAATTAAAGTTGTCTTTCTTTTTCCTTGGTACAATACGTTTAATTAATCAAGTGTCTATTTCAGAATTTTGACTGGTGCTAAATGGCTGCTAATGAAGCCAAAGTTGATGGTGTTGTTAGCCATGCCAATTCCAGAACGCAAACTATCAGAATAATCTTGACCAGAGGCCAGTTCAATCCTTCTGATTTAGCTTTCTGAAACAAAAACATTTATTTGGGCCATATTCTTGAAATGTACGAATGAAAAGAAAAGAAAAATCAATAATCTTTCCTCGCAGACGGGAAGCTAGAATTTAGTAAGTGGGTTAGGGTTGAGGGTGTATAATTTGATGGACCCAGTTCGTAGCCTGTCTTTAACTGCTGTTCCTATCTGGGAACAACCATTAACTGACTGGAGGGTGGAGATAAAAGTGTGTTAAGAGGACGATTCTATCAAAGATAAACAACATGTGGATAATCCTCTTTGAATGCAGAAGTCATATATGGAAATATCAGAAAGAAATTCACACATACCTACACTTAATCTCTCTCATACCTAATACATATAAGAGAACTTCGTTCAGTTTCCACAGACAATAGATATCCATTATACGAGCGTCTGCACATGCAAAATATGTCATGGTTGTGCAATCCTCAATAATCCCTGGTCAATGTTGAGAGGGTCAGTTATTTAGGGGTATATATTAACAAAGAGGAGAACAGTGTGCTTATTTTAAAATAAATTAGGAAATTATATACATAGACACTATTCACGATAATTATAGAAAAAAAATGCATTATATATACTTTCTAGACTTATCTGGTATCTAAATTATTTTTGTGAATAATGGTTTTTGATAAAGGAGAAGAAATATGAAAAAAAAAACCCTTTTCGTTGTTTAATTATATCGGTGGAAAATGAGATTGAATTCGATCAAACGAAGTAAATTATATAAATATAAATTATAATAATTTCTGATAACCTAAGGCCTAAACTAGCATGACTAGAGTCAGTTGTAAGAAGTCCAAGATGATTTGAAACAATGCAAAGGTAACAAGAAACAGACAGGTGGTATTTTCGAATTTTTCTTCTAGACCTGTTGCACAACCAAGATTTGAGAACCTGCCCTACACCAGAAAATTTTATCTAATTTTAATAAGATTTTACCTGAAAACTATTTTATTTTATCTTTTTCATTTTTAGTCGCGTGCAAGCGACTCTATAAGTCTCTCAGTCGGTCGGTTGGTCGGTCGGTCCGTAACACTTTTGTGCTTGGCCTTTTTGGTTAAGATCAAAGGTCTGCTGTTAATAGATGCTGATTTTAATTTTGCATTGAATTATTTTGATTGTAATTTTCATTTTAACGAAATAAATTATATATCAAGATCAAAGTGCAGTATCTATTCCAGCAGATACTACAAGCAAAGACCATATGTGGGGGAAAACCCACATATAAGACCTTGGTCAATGTAGGGGCAACCCTTCATACCAATTGTCACTATCCAGCTCCCCTACTCCCCGGGTAGTTGGTCCCCATTTCCTTTTCACTCCTCACATTAAAAATTGGCCTTGTGCCTAATTTGCTCGGTGGGGGAGCAAATAAATACCTGGCCAAGATCAAAGTGTAGTATCTGTTCCTACTACATGCTGTACTTATGTTTGTAACTTTGTGATATAAAGAGGGGGATCACTTTTCTGTATTAATTTAATGTAAAATGATCACCCACTTTACAACCAGTCAGTCTCAAAGCCATTCAAGTCATTCTCCAGATCATTCAAGTTGTTTTTGAAAGATTCCAGTTATTTTTTAAGCATTCAAGTCATTCTTAAGGTCATTCAATTCATCCTTAAATTCATTAAAGTCATTCTAAGTCATTTACTTTTTACTTATTTAAGTCATTTCAACCTATTTTTCGGGCATTTTAGTTTATCTTTAAGAATTTCATGTCAATCCTACATTCACGCATTCATTCATTACACGAGAGCACGTGATTAATGGCTATCGGCCTTGTTTTTTTAAATCATGATCATTTGATGCAGAAAAAGCAATCTTTTCATGTTATGAACTCAGAATAGTAACGTCTAAGTAAGACAATTTAATATTTACACACTTTTTCTTCCATAACTTTTGGTTAATAACTTTCTTAGCTAAAAGTTAGATCAGCTAGAAAAAAATCAGTTGTTGTTTGATTCTTGTTTACGTATACAAAGTAAACTGTATTAATAGTATTATTACGGTCATGTTAGAATGAATTTGTAGTGTGAATCCTGACCCAGGTAGGATATAAATGACAACCATGCCATTGTAATGTACCAATACCTATGCTGACAATTAAAATATGTTTCTGACAAAGGAAGAACAATTGTTCTTTTCTTGGTCAGAATCTTTCCATGTAACACTTATCGTTGGCTAGTTTGTAATCTTGATGTATCTTTTTAGCTCCTTACAGCAAATTGTTTCATGCTTTGTCTCTAGCAGTTTCCATTGAAAAATCATTAAACATACCTGCTCTATTTAGGGTATTAAGCACTTTTGGATTACCAAATGTAATACTGCATTATTACTATTAGTTTTTCCTGGGCGATACTGAGTTCCTTGTAGTATACTGCACTATAACAAATGCACAACCACAAATAATTTATCCCTCCCTTTTTCATAATAATCTGAAGAGAAATAATATTGATGAGGATAATAGTCTAAAAGAATTTTGAGCAACGTTAAATAAATTAGTATTTCTCAAATTCTCAATCATAGAGAGTAGAAATAGGACTCTTGTAAATCTGACTTTCCTTATTTTGTCCTTTAGTCCTCACATTCCATGCACAATATTTCTAACAAACGAAGCATTGCTGTTTCCTGGGTTAGAATCTACTCATATAACACTTATTGATTGTAACCTTGAAGTGGTATTATTTTAGTTCCTGACATCAAATGGCTTTAAGCCTTGTTTTGAGCGATTTAAAAAAAAAATATATATATATGAATGGAGAAAGAAAGTATACAAGCTAATAAGTTTTTATGTCATTTGCATTCCCTCTCTGCATCCCCACTATTTATATCCCTTTCATTTATTTTGCGCGTATTAGAGGTGTTATGGCTGTTCTAACTGCGAAAGACATATAGTTTAGCACTACTTTTCTCAACCATAATTTACTTTTTTCATTTTAACAGCAGAAGAAGAATAAGCACAGAAAATCCTAATGCGTTCCCCATGTGCATATGCCAACTTCATTTGGCAAATAGCAATTCACTTTAATTTAATTAAAATATTAAACTGCAGGGGAAATGGTTGCAGCATTTTCATTAAATTTCTTCCAGTTTGAAAGTAAAATCATTGATTTTTTAATTTAGTTAATTACAAGATCAGGTGTGTAATGTCCCATGATGATAAACAGTGGAAACTGGGAGTTGGAAGTTGAGAAAAATTTTTCCGAAAGAATATATCTACCACAAGGGAAATTTTAGATACAAATGTTAATTAGGGAATACATGGGCTTACAGGTGCATATTGATAGCCGTTCTATCCTCTACTCTATAATAAAGACTAATGTGTATTTATTTCTACACAAATATATATTTTTATTATTTATTCGAGGGTAAACAGTTACATTTGGTCGCTACAAACAGCCATCTGTTTCAGTACATAAGACATCGTCAGACGACCCTGAACCATTCGACGCTATAAAAAAACAAACTTTTTTATATACATACGAGAAGCATTCAAAAAGTAATGTCTCTTATTTTTTTTTATTTCGCCCGAATGCCAAAAAAAAAAAAAAAAAAAAAAAAAGAAAAAGAAAAAACTTTTTTCTATAGCGTCGAATGGTTCAGGGTCGCCTGACGAAGTTTTATTGACTGCTTAAAAAAAAAAAAATGCCAGCAGCATTCATCTTAAATTAATTGAACCGGCTTTCCTCAAAGGAAGAAGTGTCTAGGTAATTTTAAATTCACAAACGGCCCCCAATTGCATATCTCATTCAAGAAAAATGACGACCTTATGTTTTTGCAGTTCTTGCACGTCTTACATACAGTGTCTGGTATTCCCAAATCGTTACCCGTTTGGTACTGACCAGGTTCAACATTGTTTAACTTCGATAATAAAACGAGAACCAGTTTGTCAAGATGATTATGCTATATAATTCCGCCTTAATGGATTACAAGGGATTGCAAAGTACGTTGTTATGAGGACCTAACTTATGCATTAATGACCTGGCAGTTTCATTTCTCTGTTGCAGATATTAACGGTGTGAGACTCTAAGAAAGCAACCATTATCATGGACGTGCACCAGAAGCAGATATGCATCATTGAATTTCTGGCAAAAGTGCATTGCGAATGATATATATATATATATATATATATATATATATATATATATATATATATATATATATATATATATATATATATATATATATATATATATATAAATAAATTCTGGGTCACAAAAGGTTGTTCGTTTCAATGGCACCACTTGCATGTTTGTAACTAACTTTTAAGCTAAAAAAAAAAATAGCCATCTTTACTTTTGGAACAATCATTATATATATATATATATATATATATATATATATATATATGCATACACAATAGTATGAAAATATATCCATGTTAAGTAAGCTAGACAGAAACGTTCGTTTTGTTGCCTTAGAAAATCATCAGACTATGAATATGTTGCATTCGATTAATTTTATATCTAAGTAGTATTTACACTAACTAACCAATCGGATTCGTTGATATTACTCCCTCTTGGGTTATTATATTTAAAAATAATATATATATATGGTCGAGTGGGTGAACTGCCGACTGTCAACACGACGGTTCTAGGTTCAATCCTTGGCTAGGGAGAGATGCTAGTCTAGCGACACTGATGAGTTGTGATACAACGAAACACGACTGTATGTCGATGACTACAAATATATTTTAAGCCCCCCCCCTCTTTGGGTAGAGCACTGTCGTAAATAATCTCACCCGCTACTTAATTGGCTGAAAAATGCAAAGCTCTTTGTTTGTTTACAAACAGGCAATTTGAGCACTATAAAAGTGGTGGCGGGTGTCCATTTAAATAGACATTTCGACGAGTTATTTACGGGCGTCGCCTTCATGGTCGAGTGGGAGAACTGCCGACTGTCAATACGACGGTTCTAGGTTCAATCCTTGGCTAGGGAGAGATGCTAGTCTAGCGGCACTGATGAGTTGCGATACAACGAAACAGGACTGTATGTCGATGACTACAAATATATATATATATATATATATATATATACACACACACACACACACTATTATCACAAAGCACTTCCATGGAATAAACTCCATTAAACTTACTACATTTGTGCCCCTTCAAAGAAAATTACCCCAACCGAATTGACTAGCAGCAACATCTTATCCTTTCTCTCTAGAGATCCCTAATGCTAGAATATTTTCTACTTGGCTAGCTTTTTTTTAGCGTTTTTTTTTTTTTGACTGCGGAATTCCTTTTTTTATCCCTGTTTCTCTGACCGTATCAACATATACAAATTTAAATGTAATGTGAACAAACATTGTGCTGTTGAACTCCTCACCAATTAATATGGCTCCTATTACGGTATGGCGTTTTGGGGTGAACAAAAAAATATAAAGAAGAATGCAAAACACCTTTTCGTAATCATTCAATAACATACATTTTCATTCATGAGTGGACAAAATCGTGTCCAAAATATCCAAAAATGAAAAATAAATCTGTAAAACTCATATTATTAAAAGCGTTAACGACAAAAAGGTCCGTTTACTCTCATGACTGAACACCAAATCTGACAATAACAAAGCTAGAAAAGATATGCGTATTTGTCATGAACAATCAAATTTTTATGAGATCAAACAGATACAAAAGGTATATTAGTGGTGGGACGATTCCAATATTCTCCCTGATTCCAATGCAATTACCGCTTTTGTACTAAATTACTGTTCTTTGTAAATATGGAACTATTTAACTATGGAATTGTTGTTTTTTTTGTGGGGGGGGGGTCGATTGCCGTTAAAACACATATTAAATGTGTAGATATTTTCTTAAAAATATACTTCTTGGAGATGATCTATACATTTTAGGTTTAGAGGTAGTTTAAAATTAATAAATAATTATTTTTCTATCTTTATTACGAGCAGTGGAAGATTTTGTATGAAACAAAATAAGACAATTAAAAGAATCGTTTTTGGCATCGGAAAATAGGGCCAAATTTTTCCGATACGATACCCCCAAAAGTTCCAATTTTTCCAATTCCCGATTCTGATTTATGGTCCAAACACTAATATATATATTTCATGCATTTCCATAAAATTTTATGTATCTATTTTCAGTATTTATTTCAACAGAGTTCAATACGTGAGAAAAGTTTGGTAGTAAGTTATGAAAATATATGACAATTAAGCCACACGGAATTTTCCGAATTTTTATCCTAGCGATGATTCATCAGGCTGTTGCATGGAATTGATGTTTAATGTGTTTTTATATATTCACATGATGTTCTATTTTCTTGTTAGTCAATCAGATTCTTTGTTATTTTCAGTAGCCAATGGTTATTAGGCAAAGGTTAATTTAGCCTGTCGTTCACCCCTTTCTTTGCTCGTTATAAAAAATTCAACATTACGTTGATGTATAAAAGTACGCGGTAACATCAATTCCATACAATGATGGCGAAGGATGAAACACGGAAAATTCTGTTTAACTTAACTGCTATATATCCTTTTATTCTCCCTTTTTTCCTTATAGAGTACAGGTGCCCTATACTGACATTCCTTTTTGTTTATAATAGATTTCCAATCGTTTAATTCTTTTTTCTATTACGTTCGGCTGTTAATAAAACGTGGGGGCACAAGAGAGATAGAGAGGAAGCAGTAAAAAGGTAGAAATGGGTAGAAAGCAGGGTAAAGAGAAAAAGTGACGGAAGCCAGCATAAGCTACGACGAATAAAATAAGAGCAGGGGTATAATGATAGATAGATAGATATATATATTTTTTTTTTTTTTTGCAATTTCACTCCAAACAAGGCACATTGCCACTTTGCTGTAGGGAGCTACTATCAGGGACATAAACTACAGGGGTACTATGTGGGGACTTGGCCAGCAAGATGTTGGTTCACATTACACTTGAACTTCTGCATGTCAGTACAGTTGGGGAAGCAGGAACTCAGAAGGGAATTCCAAAGTCTAGTGGTTCTGGGGAAGAAACTACTCTCTTACATCTAGGGATCTCAACTGTGAAGGAGTGGAATTTCGCTGTTTGTTGGGTTTGTCGGGGTACTTACGTCGAGGGGGCACAGGTGCTTGCAGTTCGTCAAGTAACTAAGTAACTAAGTTACTAGTAGTAAGAAATATAAAAGGCATTTGTCATTTTTTAATTATTAAGATTAAGTGTGGCAACTATTTATTAGGTTGTCCCAAAATTTGAATTTCTATGCCATTTTAATTATTTTTTGCGTTTGTATTGTTATAGTGATTTTTATTTATTTTTTTTATTCCAGATGGCAGTTGATAAACTTGAGCTGCGAGTTTTGATTTGTTACTGCTGGAAACGAAATCGTTCAACCAGAAAAGCCACAGAAAAGATCTGTGCTGCCAAAGGTCAAGAAGCAATTGCGTATATAATGATTTACAAGTTGTACAAACGTTTCCATTCTGGCGACATGAAAAAAATCCTCGTTCCGGATGACCGTTAAAGTTGGATGATGGAGACTTGCAAACTGGGTTGGACATTGTGTCTTCATCGAGCACTCGAGAATTGGCTGGTGGACTTGGAGTCTGAAAATCGACAATTCACTGACATTTGAAGCAACTTGATTTTGTTCACAAAAAGCAACGCCAATATTCGCAAACACTCACCAAAGCACAACAGAGTTGAAATTTGTCGCCAATTACTAAACAATCCATTGAACGAGCGTTTTTGTTTTGAACCACATTGTGATATCGGACAAGAAGTGTGTCTATCTGGTCCAGCACAATCGAGACAATGATGGATTCAGAAATAATAAGAGGCATCGTCAGTTCTAAAACAAAATCGATATGTGCTTTTGGTAGAACTTTGAAGAAATCGTGCATTTTAAGTTGATTCCGAGTGGTCGGGCCATCAGTGCTGAACTTTATTGTAAGCAACTGCAGTGAGTCTACAAAAAGTTGGAGCAAAAGTACTCTGTTCAACTGAAAGTGCGCTTTGATACAACAGGGCAATGCCAAACCACACACCGCCAGGAAGGCCAAAGACAAGTTTGAAGAGCTGGACGGCGTTGAAGTTCTGCCACATTCAGCCTACAATCCTCACTGTGCTCCATCAAATTACGGCCTTTTCCGCTGACTGCAAGACTTTCTGAATTGATTCAACTCGTTTGATGAAGTCGAGGAAGCGTATCAAGAATTCTTTGATTTGAAGCCGACTGAATAGTACTTTGACAAAATCTGAAAGCTTCAAGATCGATGACAGAAAGTCTTGGAAAATGATGATCTTTATTTTGAGAATTAATATTTGTTTTTTTTTTTTGTTTTTGTTTTCTTAGGGATTTTTGTGAGTAGAATTCAATTTTTGCAAGTGTTTATAAATTTTAGGGCAACCTAATCATTAAATTTCGCAACCAGAAAAAAGTAAACTAAGAAAACAAAAACATTTACTTTCTCCATTAGACTAACAATCATTCCTTGTCTCTTTGGCTCGGAACAAAGTGTAGTATCTGTCTTGATATCACATGTCATCGTTTCAATTCTCGGTCAGTGAAAGAGAAATACTTCTAGACTGAAACAATTTTTATTTTTGTCCCAATCCAGAGTGCTTTATTTTGGGTGACTGGGTTTTCCACACATTAAAAATTGACATTGTGTCTAACTCTGCTCTCGTAGAGGAAGTTGGGGGCAAGCAACTAACTAACAATATTTATAGCCTATGTCGGAAGAATAGGATATGTGTAATCCATTTCAGTTACATAAGTTGTTTATTACATTCTATTCAGGTAAATAACAAAGACAAATTACATTTCATGTTGTTGTATAAGTTAGATAGGATAATTCTGATTATATACTTTATCATAGATCTAGATATGGCAGATGAAATACTCTTGGTCATGTGGTCAGAAAATGTTATTCATTACATATATACATGTGTGTGTGTGTGCGAGAGAGAGAGAGAGAGAGAGAGAGAGAAAGAGAATATTTAGATGATTAATGAGAGGGTAAAGCCAATGATATCAAAATAATAGCGTAGGTGTGTAAAAGTCTATTACACAGAGGGAAATAGAAAGCTTACAAGGGAATAATCGTCTATTATTATGAAACTAGTATACACTCTTCGTCAAAAATGACGTGGAGAGAAAGTAGTCATGCTTCACCAGTGTTCGCACACGTTATTTATCCAAACATATCACTTAAATTCATATAAAACAAAATTACGTCAGTAATTTAATTTTTTATTTATAAACTATGATTTAAAAAAATGAAAGTGGAAAGACCTAGAAACTCAGCGTTTCGTCTGTCTCATGTCGGCATTTTCAAGATTCAAGAATAAAAATGGTCAATGTCGAGAGGGTCGGTTATTTAGGGATATATATATATATATATATATATATATATATATATATATATATATATATATATATATATATACTAATGAGGAGTAGACAGCGTGTTTATTTTTATGTGAATTAGGAAATGATATACACGTATATAGTTTACAATAATTGCAAAAAAAAAAAAAAAAAAAAAAAAATTAACTCATTATATATGTGTTCCGTAGACTTATTCGGTATCTAACTTGTTTTCGTGAATAATGTTTTTTGATAAGTGAAAAGAAATATGAAAAAGCCTTTTTCTTTGTTTAATTATATTAGTAAAGTGGGAAATGAGAGAGGATGCCATCAAGCGACGTAAATTATATAAATATAACTGATGATATCATTTTTATTTCTGATGACATAAGGGAAAATAACACTTAGCTTTGACCTTTTATATTGGAGGGTTCTTTCCTGAATTTATTTTGTAAGTTTACTATGAATGTCTGACTTGCTATTTGCTTTCTCACTTCATCTACTACAATCAAATGATTTGGTTCGAGGTCAGAAAAAGCACATGTTTTGCTAACTTTTGCATGATACACATTGGTCCTTATTATAGGGTATAGAGCAATATATCTATTATTATACTAAAGCTGATTGAATCAACGTTTATTTGTCAATTGCCTTTTACCTACTGTATACATTAATGACACAAAATACATTCTAAAATATTCTTTGATTCTTTGTGTTATGTCTGAAGAAATCTTTTCTTGTTTTAATTTTTTATGGAAATCGTTCCAGGAAAAACACAAAGCCACTTGCTGTAAGTCGTTGGATATATATATATGGAATTATATATATAAATATTTTCTGAAAATTGAAACCTATATGGCACTATTTGTTTAGTTGCTACTTTCAACGTAGTAACATAGATATTCTTGTTGAGTGATGAGGCCTGTTGCATAGGAGTTGGGAAATGTTTCTCCCATAATCCCATTTTTAAAGCTCTCTTTCTTTTTCTCATTTGACTAACATGCAGTGAACACACATATTTTGGTGTCTCCGTGGGGTGACAAAGAAGGGGGGTGTACCCCCTTCATCACGCGCAAAGAATCACCTAAGGTAGCCTAACTAGGATGAAAAGAGACGGTTTTAATTATTTTATTAATGTATAATCTTGTAAAATAAATAGTTAAGTTCTTTTTTCTACAAACTTGTGTTGAATGTCATTTGTCTCCATCCAGGGGTATAATAACAAATATAGATAGATTGATAGAGAGAGAGAGAGGGATAGTAAGAAATATAAAAGTCATTTTTAAATATTAAGATTAATTGTGACAACTTTATGAACGTCTCTCTGGAAAGGGATGGGATTCATTTCCAGAGGATTTCCCTTAATCCCGGCTTCAAACCAGGAGCTTCAAAGATCAAGGGTTTTCCTAAGGATGTTAGTGGTATCTATAATTGCAGAGGTTTGAAGGCCACCTAAAACATCAGGGATTTGTAGTTTTTTCAATTGTCCTTCCAGACGACTTGATACTCCTCCTAGTGTACCAACTACGACCGGGATTATTTGTGTTTTAACCCCGTGTATACGCCTTATCTCTAAAGCCAATGGAGCATAATTGCTCCACTTCTCATTCTCATTCTCTCTCACATTCCTGTCCCAGGGCACCGAGAAGTCTACAATTTGCCAGTTTTTTGAGACCAAATCCGAAAGATTATGTTCCAATTGCTTGGTCGTTATGACACTTTTGTCCCACGATACCTCTACCTTGCCATCCTCACTTGTTCTCACTTAATAATAATAATAATAATAATAATAATAATAATAATAATAGAACTCTATAGTTAAATGTTTACAGATTTAAAAGGAATCGGAATCAGTAATTGTATTGGAATCGTTCCACCACTAATGCATTCATCGAAAAAATATATTCTGCACTGCTAATAAATATGACGAATATAAAAAGCATTGACGTGTTGCGTTGGTATGTTTTTCAAACACGTTGGTAGAGTTTGGTATGTAAAAACTACATAGCATATATAAATTCATGATTGCAAACAAAACAATAAAAGTAAACTATGTCATTTTGTAAAATAAAAAAATAAAAAAACAGTCATTTTTTTTTTAAATAGTTTTTTTTTTTCACATTAATTTGATTATTTATTATTGCCCTTTGATCACATGTGTAATGGATGAATTGCAAAACGAATTCAATCTTTTCCTCGAATTTTTTTTCATTTTTTTTTTTTCATTTTCTTTGGATCAATCAAAGCTTCTTATTCAACCTTCCAGGTATTAAACTATGGGAATCATCGTCTTTTTCTCATTTGTGAGGAATTAGAAGTTACAAAGTGATTATCTCTCAGGAAATTACTAAAAGACATGAACACAGAGAAATAGACACATATACACGGTATGAACAGATTTCTCGGATTTGTATTCCATGTATTCGACAAATGATTTTGTAAGACATCTATATATTAATAAGATAGCGTGTGTTATTTTGTGTGTCACGTTTACATCTGTTTTCTTTCGAGTGACTGTTCTTTAATTGTTATGACCTTCCATTTCTTGTAATAAATAATTTTACCAAGAATTTTTCATAAGTTTTGGCTTTGGTTTCGATTATAGCTGATGGCACTCAAGTCATCTATTTTTTTTATATCAATAGTTTTACCAAGAATTATAAGTTTTGGTTTCGGTTTCGATTACAGCTGAAGGAACTCAAGTTATATATAGATATATATTTTTTTTCTTCATAAGTTTTCGTTTCGGGTTCGATTCAAGCTGACGCACCTAAGTCATATGAATATATTTTTTTTTAGTTTTAGAATCACAACTTTATAATATATAAGAATCGATAGAAAATTGACTCTATAATAATATATATGAAATCTGCATAAATTAAAATATCATATTTAAGCGTATATTATGATTGGGCTATGCCTGGCGTCCTTGCTAGCTTAGATAAATACTTTTGCAGTTTTAACAAAAGAGTTACAATAATATTAGGGCGTCTCCGTTTACGCTGAACATCCACAAAATGTCAAAATTAATATATTACATATGAAAGAGTCCACTGTGGAATTTCCACAGGTTCTGCTAGTCACGATTAATATTTTTATTGATATTTTATTTACTCAATGTAAGTTATTACAATAGTTATTACCAGTGATAGCTTTTTGATCAAAATAATTCGTATATTATGGAATCTGATTAACAGCAAGTTTCTCCAGATTTTCAATGCTTTCTTTTGTTTTTCCTATTTTCATTGCAAATCAGTTTGTGTTTTACCATTAATTAATGAAATAGTTAAACACGTTATGTCAAATGGAATTAAAAACACCGAAACGCTAACTGGAAATTTTCTATATTCCATCATCATCATCATCATCATCAACAGCAGCATCATCATCATCAGCAGCAGCATCATAAAGTAGCTTTTTTCCAAAAACTGGAAACTACAGAACAGTCTGCTGACAGTTTTATTACGATCATTAGCTTTGCTATTTGTTTTTCAAGACTATGTTTAATAAGCATCTCCTATCTTTGTTTCTTATCAAGTGCCTTCATGTAGTCCAATAATGTGGTAGCCCATCGTTGTAGTCGATTGGCGACTTCATGAACAATCTTTTAAAATATATTCCATTTAACATCCATTTTAGATGCTGGCATGTGTTGGACGACTTTAAGAAACTGATTTCCAAAGTAAACTAGCTTTGTCTATATCCAACAACCTTTCCTCTCAATTTCATACTTATTGCTTTTTACCATTCTTTCATTAGTCTTCCCCTGTAAACTGACCCGACTACACCAACTTCTCTACATCTAACTCAATAACTATCATCCCCTTTCAACATGACCATATCATCAAAGTCTCCTGTTCTGCACACATTTCCTTAAACTGTTCATATTTAATTTTCCTTCAAGGTCGTTATTCCATTGAAATAAAAAAAAATAGTACTTGCAAGAGCCCATGAAAAGCAAGTGAAAGAAATTAGAGAGTCCCTTGTCATGTCGTTCTTATATTGGAAAATATATCTAAAAATGAGTTTCATATCTAAATATAATATGTGTGTACTTAATAGAGTGATACATATTGATTTTAAACTAGAAATAAAAAAAAGATGTTATGTATAACACACGGCATACAAGTCTCAAGAAACATCTGTATGTATGCATATTAATGAATAGATAGGCACACACCTGATATTTTGTACACCTATATGCATAGAAATATGCATCCATGCTGATGGGGATTATTTTAAAATTCTTTTTAAAAATTAACATTTTATTTCTTTTTTTTGTTGTTCCTTTTATTTTGTCTTTTAATTAGAGAGTTTTTCTATTAAATTTTTCTGGGGATTTTCTCATCAAGGTTTTAAAAAGAATTTAAAAAAAAAACAGGAAAAAAGGAAAAATGATGGAGTTGAATGTTCAAATCAGGAAGAAAATTGAACATCTGAAAATATTAGTTCAAGGCTAACAGCAACTGCAGAAGGAGTGGGTGGGGTGGAGGTCTAGTAATGGCAGAGGAATAGAGAATAATGGTGATGAAGAAGAGTAGTATCAGGTAAAATACGCAAATGAGGAGGGAGGGGAGAGGAGGAGATAATAAAAAGAAACAAAGACGTTTCAATGAAGATAAAGAATATGTTGCAGAAGACGTAGCAAGGAGAGAAAGGAAAAAGTAAGAAGAGAGTAGAGAAGAAAAGAAAAAGAAAAACGAGGAGGAGGAAAAAGAAATAAACGGCAGAAAAAGAACAAAAGAGGTGATAAAAAAGAAGTAATAAAGTAAAATGGACAGAAAAAACAGGGAAATAAAACAAACAATTAAGAAAGGGAAACGTAAAGAGAAAAAGCTGAAGAACAAAAGTAGGAAGAAGAAAGATGGAGAGGGAGAATTAGGCAGTAGATGGAAATAAAGATAGGAATTAAGAGAAAAGAAGGAAAAAATTAAAAAAAGAGAAAATAAAGAAGACAGCAACAATCTGAGGAGGAGAAGGATATACAGTTGAAGTTGAAGAAGGAAGATTTAATGAAGACAAAGGCGGCAGAAGCGAATAGAGATTTGGGTAATGAGGAGGGTGAAAAGAAAGAAGAAGAACTACAGTATAAGTTGAAAAAGTCAATTAAAAAATAGAAGCCAGAGGACGGATAAGGAGCATATTGGAGAAGGAAGAGGAGATACAGTGAAAGCTAAAGAATGAAGATGTAAAGTTAAAAGAAGGAGGAAATGAGGAGAAAAAGACAATGAAGAAGAGGAGATAATAAAAAAGAATTAATGAAAAGATATTCAGATAAGGAATATATTCCAGATGACATGAAAAAGGAAGGAAAGGAAAAAAATGGAAGAGAAGTAGGATTGGAAGTGGAGGAACAAATTAACAAAGAAAGAAAAAAATAAGATTCTGAATAAGTGATGAAGAAAGAAAGTGATGAAGAAAGAAGCAAAGAAGACAAAAAACGATGAAAAGTAAAACAGAAACGATAAAGACTTAGAAAAATGTAGAAAACTAATGCCAACAAAAAGGGAAGAGAATGAGAACAAAAAAAAGAAAATGAAGAACTGAAACGAAAGACACACTCCTAAACCTTACCATCTTTATCTGATGCAATCTATCTGCATCTACACAACATAAATGATACACCCCCAACCACCACCTTTTTGAATCTCATTAACTTATCTTTGATTGTAATCAATATTTTCAAATTGTGTTAAAATGGCGGAGGCACACGCAAATCAACAATTTTGATAAATTCATTTAAAAATAAAAAATAAATAATTTAATAAAAAGAAGAAATCCACGTATTTAATTCTAAATTCGAATTGTAATTCCAAATCTTAATTTGTTATTCCAGATTTAATTTGCTCTGTTACCGATTTGTTGCAATCTTTCAATGGATGCTCAAATGGGGAGAATATTTAAAGAAATATTCTAAACCTGGAGAATTGATATAAAGCCAACGTTTCACGTTCAACGGAACGGAAGGTATTCATTTTAACCAATAATGTAATATCAAATGTTACGTACTACTATATATATATATATATATATATATATATATATATATATATATATATAATGAACCCAAAATGTAAAGGAAGAAACAAAATCCTCGATGATCCGTCTGTTCAGTGGGTTTTAATCAAACGACTGTTCAAATATGAAGTATATCCCTTCATTTTCCAGTAAGTATCGGGTATTCAGGATAGAAATATGGATTGTTTTATTGTTTTGTCACCTTCTTGCTGTAGTTATTCGATTCGTAAATAAGTTGTAGGTTGCTTTTAATTGTAAGGTATTATAGTTCGGTTTCCGGATAATTTTACTTCATCAAGAGAGAATACTCATTGTTTTGGGGGTTATTCTCTCAACAGGTTTCTATGCGTACTGGTTCCCCTTACTGGTGTGAGGCTAATAATATCTGAATTGCAAGTAAACAAACAGTTCAAATCACACACACATATATATATATATATATGATTTGAACAGTTCGTTTACTTGTAATTCAGATATTATATATATATATATATATATATATATATATATATATTATACTAACATAAGTCCTCATCAATATTTAGTTTCTCAAAGCATTCTCTTCTGCACTTCAGTTCAAATGAAAAATATTATCTCCTTTAATAATAATAACAATAATAATAATAAATCGTAGAAACAGAACTATGCAGTAGAAATCTAATTCAAGAAATAAACACCCGGGCAATATTGCGAATAAGATAATCTGGACCATTCATTGGAAGGACTGAAGAAGAACTTAGGCATCTTGATCAGAAAACAAGGAAACTAATGACAATGCATAACATCTGAAAGACGATACTGACATATTCTACGTGAAAAGAAACGAAGAAGAAAAAGAACATAAATGTAGAAGATTGTGTAGAAGACTTGGGAAAGTACATGAGTCAGAAAACAGAAAGATTGATTACGGCAGCGAGAAATAACATGAAGAACAATGCAGGAAACAATGAAACCAGATAAAAAAAAAGCAAAAGTGGGAAGAGAAAGAGATACATGGGCGATTTATAAGAATGACAAAAAAAACAAAAACAAAAAAAACATATAGAATTATTAAAAGATCTGGACATGGCTAAGAAAAGGACATATGAACAGAGAAATAGAATCTCTACTGATAGCTGCACAGAACAACGCAATTAGGACTAACCACATTAAAGTTAACATAGATAAAACATGAGAAAACAGTAAATGTAGACTCTCTAGACAGAGAGACAAAATAATAAACCACATAAGTGAATGCAGCAAGTTAGCTCAAAAGGAATATAAGGACATGCATGACTGCATGGGGAGGCAGTGCACTAGCAGCTCTGAAAATGACAGGACCTTGAACATGTGGACAAATTGTACAAGCACAATCTGGAAACAGTACTGGTAAACAAAAACTACAAATTCCCAGAAGTCCACAGGGTGAAGATCAAAGAGACAGAAAAATGAAACAAATATGCAAAACTTGCCAGAGAACCGAACGGAATATGGAACCTGAAGAAAATCAATAGAATACCAACAGCTGTAGAAACAGTCCAAAAGAAGCTGGGAACAAAGGAGTAGGAGAAATCGCAATTAAAGGTAAGACTGAGATTATACAACAGACAGTAATGTTACAAACAGAAACAATTTTAAGGAAAACTCAAATGTAAACAGATGTTAAACAAAAAGATAGAGAAACACTATATAAGAGTGAAGAAAGCTGAAGTTGCAAAATTGTAAGTTAACTACCCCCCGCTCACCCCCCAAAATATAGTGTTGGCATCTACTGGCACCACACAAAACCACAAACTAGTCGATAAGAGTCAAGGAGAATGGAAAGACTCAAGAGAGAAAGCACTAACCATACTTTCACTGGATGGATGTAAAGAGAACTGGGACCTTTGAGAGTTTTATTGCCACTTATTGTCAGTGAGAAATCAATGGCAAACGGCTGTTGTCATAATGCAAATTCATTTTCAAAGATTGTTGAAAGGGGTGGAAAGTACGGAAAATATGAGGAGACTTGCTACTTAGACTCCAGGGAACACGCCCAGTTGTTGTTAGTGAAAAATCTCTGATGATGGTGCATGTAAGAACTCGTAGTGAGTACAAATAATAATAATAATAATAATACTAATAATAATAATAATACTAATAATAATAATAATGATGATGATGATGATGATGATAAACAAATTCAATAATCAGATTTATAATGATAATCAATATCAATTTATAAGTACTTGGAATGCTATAGCAAGCAAAAAAAAAAGAAACAAAAATTAACAACAAAAACAAACAACAGTCTCATGTGAGATTCGAACCCTGAAAGATGGCATAAGATATAAAAATTCGAGGCAAACACTTATATACATGGCCAACTATCAAACACCGCTAAAAACAAATATTTTGTCTTTATAGCATACTTAAACTGTTTGAGTTTGGCATAGTGGTACAAATTCTGCAATTTATCAAGTGGAACAAATACATAAAAGATATTGCCAAGGCTGCTGCAAAGAAGGTGGGCTTCCTCTATCATGCTAAAAAACTTCTCACATTTACTTTATATCTCTACAAAACCATCATTCGCCCATGCATGGAATATTATTGCCACATCTGGGTTGGTGCATCCACCACTACCCTCTCTCTTAGACAGGATCTAAAAAAAGTTTCCAATCTAATGGTCCTGCACTGTCAACCAAGCTCCAACCTCTTTCCCATCGACTTTGATTGATAGTGGAGAATCTATTACATTGGAGACTCTTTTTTGGACGCTGTCTAAGAGAGAGAGAGAGAGAGAGAGAGAGAGAGAGAGAGAGAGAGAGAGACTGGTGATGAATGCACCAGCCCAAGTGTGGTAACAACACTCCATGCATGGGTGAATGATGGCTTTTTAGAGATACCAGATACTCTTTGGAGCAAGTAATTTCCTAGCAATTGTGTGGATTCCAATCCAAATAGTCTATGATCCATGGAGTATTCACAGACCACATCAAAATTTTAGCAATATGCTGTGGTATATTTTATTTATTTTTCATAATGTTGCTTATGCCAGCATTTCTCTTATTCTAATGTTAAAATTTTAAATTAAAATGTATACATATATATTTACACGATATGTGTGTATAATTACTTATGGACGCACGTTTTGCCATCAATACAGCTCATCAGCGTGGCTAAGTTTTAGCATTAACCTAATTATATAGGGTGCAACTCACAGTGTAAGGAAAATGATTCTCTCTAGCATTTAATCAAATGCTTGATCATAGAAATCTGAATCTATTCATTCATCTTTATTGTCAAAACAACAATAAGCGATACAATGTCCTTGTAATTATGCAAGCTCTGTGGCCTGATGGTAAATCACCAGGCTACAGTAACTACAGTTGCGGTTTCAAATCTCACTATAATTCAGCAACCTTATTACCTATATTGCATGAAACACGCATCTGTGAATAATTATATTTTATAAATAAAAAACACAGAGGAGACCCATATATAGTGCGACCCATAATGTAAGGGAGCTTACTTCCTCTAGCATTTAGGAAAATGCTTCATCTTAGGTATCTGTTTTTTATCACCCAAACTTAACTATTGAGCACGTTTGAAAAAAAATATTGGTTTCAAGTTCATAAAATTTCCATGTTTCGTCCTTGTGAGGACTAGTCAAGCTACTGCATGAAATTGATGCTTTTGTATATACACACGTTTTATTAATTTACTAGTTAACCAATCGGATTCTTTGTTATTTCCGCTCTCGTTCTCACCAGTCAAAGGTTCAGTTAACTTGTAATCCACCTCTCTTTTTTATTTTTGGAGGAGCATATATATATATATATATATATATATATATATATATATATATATATATATATGATGCACCTAGGCACTCTATAAAAAAATCTTTCTCAAGTTAAGCTCAACGAAACATAAAATAATTCCATCTCTTTTTTTAATTCCATTCAACGATTCCATTTTTGTGTTGTTAATCTTTGGACCAGTTCTTTCTGCCTTGTTGGCATCTTGGTACAAGTTTATTGATTGATAAAATTGCAATCTTTATTACAGAAACATTTGAATGAAACAAACGTTAACCTGTTTTCACCGTTTCTTTTTACCTCATTCTTTTTCATTAAGAGTGGTTTTCTTTGCTGTTGCTTTTAAATATATGCTGCATGGACGAACTCTTTAAACTTTTAAATGTAATCTCTGTAACCATGTATATTGCCATTAACCTCTCACATGAATTCACATATAGAATAGTGCGAAACCATCATCAGTTTTCCCACTCTCTATTTGTGCCTGAATCTAAATGCAGAAGGCATGAAGGGGCTGATATGCCGTTTAGCATACAAACCAAAGATAATCTATTAATATAAATGTAATATTTGTCTGTCTGTCCAGTGATTAATAGAAAACAAAACCATAAAATAAAAAAAAAACTTTTTTGGCGGAATCCTATTGATTTTGGTGGAACAAAAAAACTGCATCCAGTATAAATATAAAGTGATCGACCATAGTCTATGGCGACCTGAAGGCTCCTTTTTCATTAGCTTCTAGCCTTAGGTGTAAGGAAGAGCTCTATTTCTTTTCTACGATTACTTCACTTTACCTTGATCCTCACATTTTTGCTGCTGACTGCTTAAGCCAGAGGATATCAAATACCATTTTCTAAGTGTTTAGTATGATGCAAATGAAGATTCAAACTTTTTTTATTCCATTTTCACCCCAAACAAGGAACGGTGTCATTTTGATGTAGGGGGAGGCAACTATCGGGGGCATTAGATGCAGTGAGATGTCTGTTCACATTACACTTAAACATCTGCATTTCAGTGCAATTTGGAACCGAGTTCCAAAAGCTAGCAGTTCTTGGGAAGAAATGATTAGAGTAGAAGGCTTTCTTACATGTAGAGATCTCTTCTGTGTAAGGGTGGGATTTTGCTGCTTGTCGGGTTTGTCAGAGGTATGTACGTCGAAGTGGTACATGGGCTTGTAGCTTGTCGGCGCATTCACCATAAAATACCTGTAGAACAGGCAGAGGGATGCAACATTTCGTCGATGGGACAGAGATTGAAGCTTTGATGACAGTTTAGGACCTCTTTTGAACCTTGTCCAGGAGAAAGAGACCAGTAGCAAATGCACCAGCCCAAATATGACAACAATACTCCATACATAGGTGAATGGTGGATTTTAGAGGTACAGGATACTTTCAAGCGTATGTAGCTTTCTAACATGGTAGAGAGCCCACCTTCTTCGCAGCAGCCTCGGCAATGCTCTCAATGTATTTGTTCCAGCTCATGTTTCCTGTGAACATTAAACCAAGGAGTTTGAAAAAAGTACTTTTAGATAATGTATCTTTAGTCATAGCTATTGGTAGTTGAGAAGGGTTTTGTAATTATTGAAGGAAATAAGCTTAGTCTTGGCAGCATTGTATGTGACCATCCATTTTTGTACCCATTTCTCTACAGATTAGAGGTCTTTTTTCTGGCCCATTACTAAACATGTTTATCATCATGCCAAATCGTAAGACCTTAATTTGAGAGCTTTGAGGTATATGGGGTCACCTCTTCGCTATCACTCCATTCTGACGTAGTAATACCTGTGTATGGAATAAATAAAAACTGTCTATTTACAAATATATACGCCTACTGTAATGTGATACCGTCACGAATGTACAAACATACAAAGCAGGAATAGAAATAAATAAAAATCCGCATTTTTAACAAAATATTTTATCACAGTTATTTACGGCACCACTTAAAAAAAAAGTCACTGCCACATGCCCATTTTGGCTTGGATTGTTTCTCCTTCTTCCCATCCCATGCCAGGCACAGACAGCCAATTCTCGTCTGCGACTTAAGACGTAGTCTTTCTTGCTCCCACAAGCTCGTGTTGCATTTTTCTCCTTTTTTTCTTCCTCTTCTCCGCACACTTCCTAATTTGCATATGTGCATTTTTCTGCTGCTGCTACTGCTAATCTCTTTGCATGCTTACCATTCTTCACTGCTGCTACTACTTTCCACTCACTTATACGCAGTATGTTATACTACAAGACAAATTAATCTACCTAGTAATCCTGTACAAACCATATATGGTTTCAGCAAAAAAAAAAAAAAAAAAGACATGAACATGAACCAATCAACAATAATATCATAAGGATTGGATTAGCAGCAACGATATCGTTTTAAATAATTTTATTTCGTTCTATTTTATTTATAACTTGAAAATGGTACAAATTAAAACAAATAATAAAAATAAAGGGAGTTAGGGCCTGGGAGCAGGTGCACAGGGGTTGTCATTCATTCCTGGTTGTTCCTGCTAGTCTTATATAAATGCTAGTAAAAAGGGGCTTTATATATAGAAAGCTGATGCTACCGCTACTTTGTTTAGTAGTGGCACTACATTCGGACGAGCCTTTCATAAGATAAAAATAATTGTGAAAACTACCATAGCAACTGGACGCAGAATGTTAGACTAGACTATTAGCAAACGGAATGTCAGAACGCATGGGAAAATATTCTGAAAGAAGGAAGCATAATTAACAGAATAGAAGCATCGTGGAAGATATTAACAATAAAAGAGGACAGCTCAAAGGAATTGTATATATACTAGCCTTAACACTCTACGTCAGATTTGAGTCATAACCTATTATCTAAAACAAAATTACATTTAAAACATCTAATTCTCATCCTTATTTTTATCTATTTATTTTATTTTTGATATTCCACGTCGTTCCTACTCCCATTTAGAGATCGGCCAGCTTGTTTTTGGATCATCCGAAAAACAGTGGGCAGTCTAACATTTAACTGAGGAATTGGAATGGCTTTACTAATCTATATATTTTTTCTTTCTTTGAAGGTATTTTTAAATGCTGTTCCACTCCCATCACAGATTTGTGGTCTTAAATTTTCTAAAAACAATTAGGGATCATCTAAGTAGGATCAAGCCATAGAGTGAATGCGGTATTTCAGTGAGACAGTGCCTAGCTAGAGTAAGTTCAAAATGTACTGGCAAAGTTGCATGATCAACAATACTCACTTTTTCTAAAAAAAAAAATAACAAAAATAATTTAGGCTTCATGCCTAAGCAAGCAGAAATAGAAAATTGTGAAATGTTATATTTTATTGACTATATCACTTAAAATGTTTTGTTAAATAAATTGGCATTTTGGCTAAAAGCAATATGTAGCATCTGTTCTACACTTCATCTTTTCTGTATTGGATCAGTAAAAGAGAAATCCACTAAACTTAACAGTGAAACACAGATCTTTATATATATATATATATATATATATATATGTATATATATATATACATATATATTTTTTTTTTTTTTTTTTTTTTTTTTATTCAATTTTCACCCCAAACAAGGCACAGTGCCACTTTGAAGCAGGGGGCTACTATTAGGGAATTAATTAGCGGGGTCATTATGAAGGGAGAAGAGTAGAAAGATGTTTGTTAACATTACACTTGAACTTCTGCATATCATTGCAGTTGGGAAAGCAGAATCCCGGAAGGGAGTTCCAAAGACCCGCAGTTCTGGGGAAGAAACTATTGGAGTAAAAGGCTTTCTTGCACCTAGGGATCTCCACTGTAAAGGGATGAGACTTAGTAGCTTGTCGGGTTTGTCGGGGGTAGTTACGTCGGGGAGGTACAAGTGTTTGCAGTTCGTCAGAGCATTCACCATTAAAGTATTTGTAGAACAGGCAGAGGGATGCAACATCTCGTCGATGGGACAGAGGTTGAAGCCTAGATGACAGTTCAGGACCTATCAGGTTTGCGACTCTTTTTTGAACCCTGTCCAGGAGCGAGAGACAAGCAGCAGATGCACCAGCCCAGATGTGACAACAGTACTCCATACATGGGCGAATGGTTGCCTTATAGAGGTATAGGATACTGGCAGGCGTAAGTAGTTTTCTAGCACGGTAGAGGGAGCCAACCTTCCTTGCAGCAGCCTTGGCAATGCTCTCAATGTATCTATTCCAGTTCATATTCCCTGTAAACGTTAGGCCGAGGAGTTTAAAAGAAGTACTTTCAGGCAATGTGTTCTTGGCCATTGCTATTGGTGGTAGAGAAGGTTTCTTGTAGTTATTGAAGGAAACAAGCTTAGTCTTAGCAGCATTGAATGAGACCAACCATTTTTGTCCCCATTCCACTACGGATTGGAGGTCATCCTCTAGTGTTTCTGCCATTTTCTTGGATATGTGTTCATTTGTTTTCCCCTCATATCTGTTATAGAGAGTGGTGTCATCGGCAAATATACCCATCTCCGAAACAATATTATCAGGGAGGTCGTTTATGAATATCAGGAACAATAGAGGTCCAAGGATAGACCCCTGAGGCACTCCCGCATTTATGTCATATTGTTTGGATGTACGTCCGTCGAGGACAACTTTGATTTTTCTATTACTTAAGAAGGATTTAATTACGTTATGAATTCTTCCAGTGATTCCATATGATCTCATTTTCCTTAGAAGACCATCGTGCCATACCCTGTCAAAAGCCTTAGATATATCAAGGGCCACCGCTCTACCCTCCCCTGTTTTATCCAATGAACGGTATATACGTTCAGAAACTACAGTTAAGATATCTGCTGTTGAACGGGCTTGCCTGAATCCATATTGTTTGTCAGTCAAGAGTTTAGCAGCTGTTAGGTGCTGGACTAGGGCTTTATTAACTAAGGACTCAAATATTTTGGCGAAAAGCGGGAGGAGGCTAATGGGGCGATAATTTAGTGGGTCAGTTCTTTCACCAGAATTCTTGAAGACTGGTACCACAGAGGCGGTTTTCCAGCAGTCGGGAAAACAAGATTCGTTAAGGCATTTATTGTAAAGTTTGGACAGAACTGGAGCAACCTCGGCAGAGCATTTTTTTAATAGCACAGCCGGGATGAGATCTGGTCCACATGCTTTAGAGGTGTCTAGGTTTTTTATAATAGCATGTACCTGAGAAGGGGTGATTTTCAAGTCGTCAAGTGTGGCGTCTGTTCGCAGAGGAAAATCAGGGAGTGAGTGGTGTACCGAGTTCAGTGTGGAGTTTGAGGCAAACCGACTGGCAAGCAGATTAGCCTTGTCAGTTGCCGTGCAAGCAACCTCATGATTGTTTGTTAGTGGGGGAATAATTGACTGTCCATTATTAACTACGCTGTTGTAGATTTTCCAAAAATCCCGGGTTCCTAATTTCTGTGCTTCGATGCGCTTTCTGGTGGTTTCAGAGTAATCTGACTTAGCTGTGTCTATCACTCTCTTACAATTATTTCTAGCTTCTATAAACTTCTGTTTATTTGAGCTGGACTTATGTCGGTTGAATCTGCGGAACGCATGCTGCCTTTGACAAATGGCAGCTGCACAAGCAGAAGTAAACCATTGGGGGGAGTGGGGCTTGCTATAGTATTTCCGTGCGGGAACATGTGCTTCAATAGCAGTTTTGAACCATTCAGTTGTCTCATTTGCACACTGTTCCGCTGGAAGAGTAAAGATATTTTGCCATGGGGCATCTCTGATGAGCTCCCTGATGGCTTCCCAATCAGCCTTTTTGTAATACCTCGTTGTTTTGAGTATAAACATATATATACACACACATATAAACATACATACATATATATATACACACATTTTATATATATATATGTATATATATATACACACACACATATATAAACATACATGTATATACACATATGTTATATATATATATACACATGTTATATATATATATATATATACACACATATATATATATACACACACACATATATATATACACATATGTTATATATATATATATATATATACACACACACATATATATACACATGTTATATATATATACACACACACACACATATACACATGTTATATATATATACACACACACACACATATACACATGTTATATATATATACACACACACACACACATATATACACATATGTTATATATATATATATACACACACACACACATATATATACACATATGTTATATATATATATATATATACACACACACACACATATATATACACATATGTTATATATATATATATACATATGTTATATATATATATATACACACACACATATATATACACATATGTTATATATATATATATATATACATACACACACATATATACACATTTTATATATATATATACATACACACACATATATACACATATGTTATACATATATATATATATATATATATATATATATATATATATATATAATGTGAAGGGATCATGTAATAGATATCAATGTTGAATCCGAGTTCAGTTTGTCAGATTAAAGTTTAATCAGTGTCATAAGAGTATTTTTTTTTATATTTCCAAAAAGAATTTCAACCCATCTCTACAGCTTTTAGCTATAGTAAGGAGAGACTGAACTCTCAAGTTTTGCTAGAGCAGCTAGTCAAACAAAAGACTATTCACAAAATAATATCTGCCACCAGGTGGAAAACTGTGCACCAGTCACTTGTCTAGTGAAGAGAGCGAGTCTTGATTTTCACAATAACCCCATGCACCCGTGAAGGTCGCTTAGTACATATTGGACACTCAGTCATCATATTCGTAATAAATAATAAAGGGATCTGCTCGGATCTTCTGTTCTCTATTGATCCACATCATAAGAATTGTGACCCCCAACCCCACTCTCCGCTATCGAGTAAACAAAAATACCTACAAGACATGAATTTGATTTCTATTTGGAAATTCAATAGCTGGAATTCTTTTATTTCTTCTTTATTTTTTGGTACAAATACAATTTGGAAGGGGAAAATGATAATGATTAGCTCACATGAAAACAAATCTTTTCTTGTAAGATAAATACATAAAAAGGACTTTTGTGTTTTCCATCATAAAAGAGTTCCTTCTTAAAACTGTTTATTCCATTTGAATCTTATTCTTTTTATATAGACATTTCCATCTACAAACTCACAAGCTTCAATTATTTTGAATAACAAAAAATGAACCAATGTACATAAATATATATTTTAGGATTATTGCTATAATAATTGCCTCTAGGTTATATTTTCAGTCGAGTTTGTTGGTTTGTAAGCATATTTGTTTATTTGTGCACAGTCTAGCGTCCACATTAGTTGACCAGTCGTCAAACTTATTCCAAATAATATTACTCCCATAATGTTCTGCATTATTAGGCTAATGCTCATTCCATCTCATTAACCCTCATCCTTGAATGGATTGTGGCCCTGATAGATACATACATAATAATACTAATACTACTACTACTAATAATAAAATAATTTTTACAATAATATTGTATTTCTCTACTGTTGTCTTTTTTTCTCATAAAACATAAACAAAAATAATAGGTAGCATATGAATTACATAGTATATGTCATAAAAATACATTCAGTTTGTTAATTTCGTGGAGAATGGAATTAGCCCTTAGTTATCGTTATTCTTATGTCAATTCTACCCAGAGTACCTGCCAGCATTCCAACTGCATCCGGTGGTATATACACATGCATGTGAATCATGAATAACCGAGTCTTCAGCAGCTTCATAACTCTTGCTTCCACTATTAATTTCATGTCTTTTAGTACTCACATTCCATGATCGAGGTTTCTGACAAAAGAGGAAGAATTTTTGTTTTCTGAATCACCTATTTTTTTAGTGGGTGGTAGCTGGAGATTATTTTTAATCCTTTCATAATGTTACATATAGAGTTTCATTGAAAGAGTCTTAGGAAGAGATGCTTGGAAAGAGTCTTATTACAGTGAGGGATGTTGTAAGACTCAGAGAGAGAGAGAGAGAGAGAGAGAGAGAGAGAGAGAGAGAGAGAGAGAGAGAGAGAGATGTTGTAAGAGAGTTAGAGAGATTGTTTATGTTAGGAAAGATTCTTATATATTAAAAGTTCATTCCTTGTTGTGTAGAATGGAAGAGAAGGAGAAAGCTCTTGGTGTGAAGGGATAGTGTTCAGACAGTTCGGACATGATGATGTTGAGACGTGTATGTAAAGACATTTTATAACACACATATATAATACCTTTCTGTAAGAATCATAAAACAAGACGAGCTTTACAAAAAACACTTGATGGTTTATTCTTCACACGGCCGTGTTCCATCACCAAGAATTAAAAGTCTCACATTTTTTCTTGAAGTGACGTCTCGCTCCTAGACGTCTGAATCTCTCTGAGTTTTTTCACTGACTGCCTAACTCCAAAGTTTTTTCTCTATTCCTAGAACTTTCTATTTTCCGTGACGTCATGACGTGTTCTGGACATACGTGTCCAAAACTTTTCCTATTTCTCAGTAACCTATTTCTCCAATATGTTAAAAACATTATCTTATAAGCTGCATTCTTTCAATTTAAAATTTCATAACAAACTTGATAGTTAACATTCTTTCCTTGAAATATTTATCTATATTCTAAACAAATGTTTGTTTTACATTTTTAAATTCTCACACGTAATCTATTTCTAAACTAGATAACGAGGTTCGAATTCCGCCTATGCTATTTCATTTTCATTTTAAACTAAATTCTCCATTTTTATACTTACATGAAAAGGGGACAGCCCTTATCATGTAACAATAATATTCATCATCATTCAACTGTCAATCAATCCAATTTAGTAACCTTTAATTTAAAGTGTTTTTTTTTTTGGCAACCTTGATAAGTAATAACTCTCCTTGTGGAGTATTATACTTGCATGTTGCAACAACGTCGAAGGTGTGCTAGTCAACGATTATTATGATTATTCAAGCCAAACAGTTTTGTTAGTTAAAATATGTTTTAGAATAATAAAAATATTTAGAATAACTATTTATATACATTAATTTAGGAATGTAACTTAAAAATTGTATAACATAGTTAACAACTTAGAAATAATGACATGTAAAGACATCAAGTGATTATCTTAGTAACGTATACTAACGACATCATTTAAAAGGGGAGCTGGTCTTTTTGAGATACGTGAAAATTAGTTGAGATTGGTCGGAATCGAGGAGGACAACGACGGTCTTCAGATCGTGATGGCTCCGAGTAGAAGGGGGGCAGAAATGGCGATAGTCAGAATCAGTGTTACTACTTTCCAAAAAGAAAGAAAAAAAAATACCCTGGAATTAAAAGTTGCCGAAAACAAAAACTGACGCTCTGTCATTTCTGGGGGAGAATTCCCATTGCAGCTTCCCGTCAAACAAGACCAAAGATGGACTAGATATGTTCCCGATTGGCCAGATGTTGAAACCCCAAATAAGTGTTATTCGTCCTTTGTGTTGTAAAGATATTTATATTCTTGTTCCAGTCATGAATTGTATTCCAATGTACATACACGCACAACGAACTGCTAGACGGTCATAGACGAACACACGTATATACGCACGTCATATAGATGATTGTGACATGCAATACAATCTAATCACCAGACGATACACGAATTCAGACACGTATATATATGCAAGACACGCGCGTGCGTATGTGTGCACGTGTGCGTTTATTTATAAAGTAATGGTTGTGTGATTCCAACGAGAGAAAAATGTATATTTAAAAGGGTGTAGTTGCCAACATTTGTCGATTTTTGAGACTTTTAATATTTTTTGATATTTTAAAATATTTCTATAACACGTTTCAAGCTTTTATTAGTTATCGTCAGAGGTTTTTGCCATCTGGTCTCAATTTCAAGAGCACACTCATACAGTGCCAACCTGACTATAATGATATACAAAAGAAAATTCCATAAGCTCTCACCAAGAAAAAAAAACTTAACTAAAAAAACATCTAAATAAAAGCTAATAAAAGCTTGGAACGCGTTATGGAAATATTTTAGAATATTAAAAAATAATAAAAGTCTCAAAAATCCACAAATGTTGGTAGCTACATCCTTCGATCCTGGCTTGAGGTAGATGCTTGTCTAGCCACACTGATGAGCTATGAAACAGCGAAACAGAACTGCTGTATGTGGATGACTATATATATATATATATATATATATATATATATATATATATATATATATATATATATATATATATATATACCCACTGCTACATCATTTGTTCTTCTGTGTTTAAATGTTGGTCATAGTAGGTAGTATGAAAACAATCATCAATAAGAGTTTCACAAGTTCTTGGTAAGAAGTTTGTCGATGGTGCTTATTAGAGTACTAAGCATATCTCGATTAGTCCTTGGTAATTTTTTGACAGCTGGTAATTTCGTTATAAAGCCATTTGTCGTTTGTGTCTCAGTCCACACTTGTTTCCAAAGCAGGTTGAAGACCATCTCATATGATATAAATGTGGGAGTACCTCAGAGGTCTATCCTTTGCCCTTTATTATTCCTGATATTCATAAATGACCTCGCTGATAAAATTGTTTTGGAGATGAGTATATTTGCTGATGATACCACTCTCTATAGCAGGCACGAGGGGAAAACAAATGAATACATATCTAAGGAAATGGCAGAAACACTAGATGTTAACCTCCAATCTGTAGTGGAATGGGGACAAAAATGGATAGTCACATTCAATGCTGCCAAGACTAAGCTTGTTTCCTTCAATAATTATAAGAAACCTTCTCTACCATCAATAGCAATGGCCAAGAACACATTATCTGAAAGTACTTCCTTTAAACTCCTCGGCCTAACGTTTACAGGGAACATGAACTGGAATAGATACATTGAGAGCATTGCTAAGGCTGCTGCAAAGATGGTGGGCTCTCTCTAATGTGCTAGAAAACTACTTATGCCTGAAAGTATCCTGTGCCTCTATAAGGCCACCATCCGCCCATGTATGGAGTATTGTTGTCACATTTGGGCTGGTGCATCTGCTGCTTGTCTCTCACTCCTGGATAGGGTTCAAAAGAGGGTCACCAACCTGATAGGTCCTGAACTGTCATTACTTCAAAGTGGCACTGTGCCTTGTTTGGGGTGAAAATTGATTAAAAAATTTTAAAAAAATATGTGTCCATATTTAATTCGTGATGATTATTCTTTTTAACCCTTTATTTATAATCTATTGGCATATACTCCTTCACAAGTTCCTTTACCAAGGATTGAACTCACAACCTCTAACTAGAATTCGACCTCTATAAATAATCCCAGGATAACAGTACAAAACACGTACATAATGTTACTATCATTCACGTGCTTATTTAGCGTCATGTGTTTGCGGCACCAGTTCTGAAGTTTTATTGATTAGAACCAAATCCTAACGAAGGCCTCATGTGATCCATCTCTTGACCTGTGCTGCAGCATCGATCCATATATACATCTATGTCAATGTTATGGCAGCCAGAGGAATCGGTCCACCAGCTAATGTCTATTTGGAAATGGGTCTCGGATTATTCAAGTGATCCGAACAAACGCTGTTTAGTTGCACATTTTATTCCGTTTCAATGTTTGTAATTGTTATAGAAATTTATGACGGAATTAGGATTGGTTGTTTGTGTGCGTTGCGTATGAATAGAAACGATGAGCATATTCATCTTTGTTGGATCGATTTTTTTTTGGACGGGGTGGGGGATAATACGGGTTGATTTGATGTATGAACACACAGACATTTTATTGGGTCATGAGATGAAGATCACTTTCGAACAGTAGTTTTGTTTCTCTACAAAATATATGATAAAAATGAATCTTTTTTTTTTATTCAAACTGGTTTAAACAAATATCTGTAATTTATGAATTAAAAAAAATTGATTTTCAATATAGAATAAATAACACATAATACGTTACATGTAATGTGTTTTAATGATTTAAATCCCTTTCCAAATCAAGTTCAAGATAAAAAAATACATACGAGAAAATATTATAGTTGTTTACAGCTGTTTCAAAATAGTGTCTATTTTAAGTTTTACATTGAATCATAAGTTATTTTACCCACTACAATATCATCAGAACAAAATTTTCGAAAGTGGCCTACACAGAAATTAGCAACAATGTACCACCATAAAAAACACAAGAAATGACCCAATGTAAAATAGGTCGTTAAAAAATTATTATTAAAATTAATTTTAAATAAAAATGCATATTATAAGTCAAGAGAAATAGCCAAGAGACACGGAAAATCGCCATATTGTTGTTAAAAATCTCAGTCATGTATATTATTATTATTATCGAAATGAATGAATGCGAAAGTTTTTATTTTATCACACTATATTACCATCAAAATAGTTCAATGTTATTTATATCAATAATACAACAGTTTAGAGTATATATAGTAGAAAGCAAAGACTTAAACACCGCTCCTTGTATGCCTAATTTGTATAAATATTTTTAACCAGTTTATTAGAAATTGATGTTTGTTGTTATCTATTTGTATTTTCCTATATATGCAATATTTTTGCTGATATCTATATCAATTAATGTAATTTAATAAAATAAAATGAGGATAAGTTACCCAAAACTTTTAAAATATTGTGTTCATTAATCTTTAAGGGAAGTAATTAAAATAAAAACTATTAGATTTTAAAATTACAATACATTTATATTAAAGATAATACTAGCACATGTAGCCGGCGCTGCTCGGTATTAATTGTAACATTAAATTGCTTTAAAAAAATGAAGTAAAAAAACTGCAAGAAACTAAGACATGTGCATGCGAGTATGATGTTTTCTTTAAACATATCACTTCTTGTAAGTAAAAAAATATACTCGAGCTAAGATCGAAACCAAAACCAGTGAGAAGTACGATAACCATTAGACCAGCTAGCCACTGTTTTCAAACCTACTTATTCTTAACATAAGAAAGCTGTCATGTTTCACGACCGCATATACGCAGTTTTGAAATAGTTAACAAACAGATAAAAATTCGATGACCCCCCCAGTACAAATCTTTCAAGTTTGACACCTTATCAGTGCGTTTCTTTTCAGTGAAAACCGATTAAAAAATTTTCCACGTGTCTGAATACCCTGTATACCAAATTTCAAGTCTGTAGATTAAGAATTCGTTGAGTATATAGCTTGAGAAGTGTCCTCACACACACACACACATTCTCACTTTTATAGATATGTAGATGAGTCATAAATTTAAAAAGAATGTTAGAGCTAAATAATTGACTGTTAAATACTGGAGAATTCAGCAACGTTTGTTTCGTTTATTTCTTTTGTTTGTGTTATATATCAATGACATAAAACACATGTTAAAATATTTCCTAGTTATACTTGGAAAAAAAGTCCATTTCAATTCTTCTAGTTTGACGTAATTTGTAATTAATAGAGCAAGTCACTCATCTTTTACTTAGTTATCTATGCATTTGTCTCTCTATGAGTATTTAAATGCACACTTATAAAATTGGAAAAAGGAAAACTGGTGATTGTATCAAGAGGAGATGATTACTCTTGGCCAACATGATACTTAGAAATACCCGAGAAGACTGGAAACAGACTCATTAAAATCAACAAATATGAAACAGAAAATTCGAAAAGAATATCCAAGGAGAAAAACTCTTAGAAACTATGTGTTTATCTCGCACAATCTTACTGCATGTTGATTCTCGAACAATTTTAATATCTCTGTGATTAGCTTTTTTTATTTAATTTACATAGGGTGTTTGTAATTAGATAGTAAAATAATAGGATTGTTTACTTGCATATCGATTAGAAAAAACAAATATTCTTTAGTTATGCAAGAAGAATATCCTTCCAATATGGTGTTTCACAGATGGGAAGTTCTTGCAAAGAAATTCTGTTTGTAGAAGTTCCATTTAGTTTTAGATTTATAGAGGAAGAAAGGAAAAATCTTTGCAGTGGTTGTAACTAGATGAGTTTTTGCTGTAAATGTTTTACAAGAAGTAATAAG
This sequence comes from Euprymna scolopes, assembly GCF_053919585.1. Taxonomy (NCBI): domain Eukaryota; kingdom Metazoa; phylum Mollusca; class Cephalopoda; order Sepiida; family Sepiolidae; genus Euprymna; species Euprymna scolopes. The sequence continues at coordinate 148,303,381 of NC_136486.1, forward strand.
AAATTGGATACGAATGGTAAAAATGCAATTTTAAATTGAAGGATGACAAACTGACAAAACAACCGATTGTCAGCCAGAGCCTCTTGGAGGCATGCTTGGATACATCCTAAAATATTATTTTAAAAAGTATGTTTTCGGATAGGAGTAAAGTGTCGTATCTGTTATGCAACTATACTTCATGTTTTCTGTCCTTAGTTAATGAACAAAATATTCTTCTAGACTTAGGCAATTTACATTTTTGTGTTCATTCAAAGTGATCTGGTTTAAGAAGCTGGGTTTTTCCCAACATTCCAACCGACCCTGTATCTAACTCTGCTCTTGAGGGGAGGTAAGTAAATGAGGAATTACTGATAGATTCTGATGGAAATGTATACATGCACGTAAAAATGCTATTTTAACTTGTGTGAAAGTCCAACGCGTTTGCTGGGAGATGAATGAACCTCTGGTAGAAATGCACGGACACATCTAAAAAGTGCTATTTCAAATTTACAGGAAGCACACTGGCAAAATGGAAATGTGGGGGAAAAATGGAAATGAAACTAACCCTATGCAGGTTAAACCAGCTTCCTCCAAAGGAGGAAGTTCCATGGGAGTATGAAATTCACAATCGTATGTATATCCCTGTTAGAGGAGATGACAACGTTAGATGTGTCAACGTAATTATTCCGTACTGGTAAAATACTATCATTTAGAGATTTGGATACATCCCAAACCTGATGTATTAATTCAATATGCATATTTAGCAATGAAAACGCTACTTAAGTCTGATTAATTACAGACAGGTTGAGAGATAATTAGCAGCTTGTATGGTTGAAGTGCATATACATATATATATTTATACTGACACACTCGTTCTTATCAGATCAAGCAACGTTGAGCCTGGTCAGCACTAAAATGGGTGACGATTTGTGAATTCTAGGTGCTGTATGTGTTCTCTGCTGATCTCAATATTGTTTGTCTTGAGCCTCTCTTTGCCATTGGACCCATGCAGTGCTGATTTAAGAGAGGTGTGGTTGGGGGTTAAATTGTATGAGAATGATATGGATGTGTAATGTGCCTCTGAAATACAGACTTAGTTCTAATGACATGTATCATATAAGGAAAACTGATGATTTCGTTGGTATGGCCATATTAAAGAATGGACATGGCTTCAGGGTGTTAGTAGATGTAAAACAGTTGAAGCTGCAGGATCAGTTAGCAGAGGAAGGCCAAGAAAAACATGGGAGGATGTGATGATGGATTTTAGAGAAAGAGGGATAAATAAAGACTAAGCCAGAGATAAGTTTGTTTAGAAGTCAATATCTAAAAGCTGTTCACCGTATGCCAGCATGTAAAACAGACATTAAACCGAATATGATGACGTTGACCGATGAATAGATGGACAAGGCCTTTTATAGAAATGTTTGATCTAAAAAGATTCATCTTTTCAATATGCACATTTATGGAGATGCAATGAACCATCTAAATAGAAAGTCTGAAAGAATGATTTTTAAATAATTATCTGAAATAACCTGAATTCCCCATCGTGATCCAATCATATTTATTTTTCATCATCAAAATTGATAAATTTATTTAAAATTATGCAAATAAAAGGACAAATATGAATCTAATTTCCACATAAAGTCAAATTAGTTTTCTATTTTATTAAACTTAATTTTAGAGGTCATTGTTTTATCTTTCCAATGTTTCAAGAATACACTTTTTTGGGGAATTTCCCTCGTGATTTTCATTTTGATGATAATATTTATAATTTAGTCATTAAACATAGTTCTGTAGTTGACGTTGCAGACCATTCAACAATTTACACAGGCTCCTTCAGTCTTTGGCAGACTATGGATACCCACGTAGGGGTGCCTGCGCAGAAAATTTTTGTGTCAGGAGATGCGCAATCTCCAACCAAACCTCTCCTGAGTCGACATTGTTAGATACCAGTGGCAAGTGAAGTGTATGTTCAGGAAGACTGGAAACAAATGCAGAGATAAGCGGAGAGAACATACAGTGCGTAGAATTCCCAAATGGTCACCAATTGGGAACTAACCAGGCTCAACGTTGTTTAACTTTGGTGATCTGATGAGAACCGGTGCATCAACGTGATTATGCCATGTATATTCACAATTCAACAATTCTTTCATATATATATATATATATATATATATATATATATATATATATATATATATATATATATATAAATTTGGTTAAAATGTAAAAAATAAATGAAAAACTTCAGGTGACAGACTGGTCGAGAAACAGATGTAAGAAAGAAGGTTTTGGAGTGTAGGTAGTCAGCAAGTGATAAAAATTACTAATTTTTTTATATTGATCAAGTTATAGCATCACAAGATGGAAATTATGTTATTTGTGTCCTTTCAGAATTTAGAAACAATTTAGAATGAAGGGTATTGCAGCTATATTAGATTACCCACTCTCAAAAATGGCAAACAAATAAGGGCTTACTGAGGACTGCCAAATTCTTTTACATCGAACTTAATTATATAAAACATGAAAACAATTAGAGCAACACCAATAAACAAAAACAACAAAAAAAAAACTGAACCAAAAGACTATTATATGGTGGTTAATTAAACTTTCTTAACTTGAGCAGAATATGGTGTTATTTATGTCAAGAAAAACATTAATCTGAATTATTTCTAAATATGGAGGATTGATTTAAGATCAATTTTAAGAATCGATTAACAATTTCTTATGTGTTACCAACTTCAAAGATTTACATATCGACCAATCAGAAAATTGATCAGACAGAAAAACGTATTTAGAGATCAATAAAAAAAATCTATAAATCCATGAGTATCTAATCCGATATGTATTGGTTGTTAATGCGAATTATTGGCTAAAGTAGAGAACAGCATATTTGGAATGGAAAAGCATTATAGTTCTTAATAAAAGAAAGTAAATAAATCTCTTTAACTTATGGAAAAATTGTTTTAGAACTATTATTAAATTATGCTGAGAAAGACCAAATACGATTGGCCATTCAATTTGCAAATTTAGTGATGAAATTACAAATGTTAATATGACAGACCAAAAATGATCATGCACTTCATAAATAACTTCAAGACTCTCCAGTCAATTTAACCCAAAATATTCAGGCCTATTCTTACTATTAAAAACGCCAATTTAAAAAAAAGAAAAAGAAACTTTTTCATTATCATCATGTTTTGGAATTTAATGTTAATAACACCAGGCAACACTGTCATGTCTGCTCTTGGATCCAAAAGGTTGATATCAGTCGTGCTTCATGCAGTCATATTTTTTACACACTCAAGCAAGGTCTTGCTTTTAAATCATGCTCTTTAGTACTTTGGATATCCAGACGTGTTATAGAGTTTAAGCCAAAAGGTGCACACAGTAATTGGTTAGTTCACTGGAGATGCTAAATGCGTAAGGCATCCATAATCCAATCAATACCAAATTTCTGATGAAGCGTGATTGACGATACATGTACATTTTAGCACCTGATGTACATCGCTTTAAAAATAATGTACAACATGGCCATTGTCTGAGAGTTGTTTGACTCCATCAGAAGATTTACTGGTAAAGTTGTCGGATTTACAAAGCCAGTTCAATTATCTAACCTTAAACACACTCAAATTAGGTCTTCAATATTATGTGCCTCCTAGTGCCTAGGATATCCGTGCATGTTATGGCATTAATGCAAAAGATGACACATTGTACATGGCCAAATCACCTTAAATTCTGAGCATGTAAAGCATCCATAATCCCACTAATGCACGATTTGAAGGGATCAAGTTTGCAACTGTACATCCACTTTACCATGACATGGTTATTATGCTGGCACCATTGCAGATCAGAAGCATTTGAGGTTCATTGTTTCACATGGAGATTTTAAACTATTTACTAGAAATACTTAAGTATGACAAAATCAACTGAGAAAAAGCTTCAAAAATAATATCTGTGATCACTCTCCTTATTCCCAGACACAAATGTCCTCAAGACGACCAACTTTGAATCTTCCAATTTTCGTTTCACTTCTATAATCATCTTCAATTACAAAACAGCAACAAAGTGACCTAATTCAATTGCTTCATACTGTAGCAAAATGTGAAACTTGGAATGTGAGGAAAAATATTTCCCCAACGATGGAAGTTTTATTGGGTCCAAAATCAGCAAAGAATAGGCCCAGTGGCATTTCCAAGTAGAGACATGCCTCAAGCGACCGTCAATGAACATCCCCAAATAAAGTTATGCTTAAAAGAACACATCTCTTACGATTCACCACGAATATATATATATTTATAATACTACTATGCTTTACTTACATAATAAGCATTAGTGTAGTAAATACTGAAGTAAAAGCAATATATATTTTTGTCGTCATTGTGATTCATTGTTGTAATGCGATGTGCAAATCATCACTTCCCTCACGTGTTTTGTCATCTATATGATTCCTCAGCATGGCTAGACTTAGCAAGATACAAAACTGAAATATCTGATTGGCCTCTAGTCCTTTCTCAACTGCACTAAACGAAACTGCTAGTGGCAGTGGGAGAAATCATTACATTAAATGGATGTTTTGATACTTGATGTAATGAATATAAGTACACTCGAGTCTTTCCTCCTGCAATATTTTGATTGGCTGGTTAAGCCATAACTATCGGCTGGCAGAGGCAGTCAAGCAGAGACGTTGAGAGGTACACAAGACATGCTACACACTCCACTGCGTCTAGGATAATCGTCCATACTGTGACATACCAAATATTTTACTTGAACAGAAGCAAGGTCATTCTGTTACTACAAACAATATATATCTTTTCCTAGGGATAATAGCAATACTAATAGTTCAAAGTACGCAACTTTTTTTTTTTTTTTAGAAAGGAGTCACCACTTATCAAGGCCTGAAGGCTACTCGAGGATAACGGTTCAGTGGTGAAAGGGAACATGTTGTAGTAATCGTTAGTAGTGGAAATTTGGTAAATTGGATTATTTAAAAGGATGGCTCATAAAGAATTTGTTTATGTTGGAGTTGAACGCAACCATATTGTAGTCAGTGGGAAAGCAGAAAAATGGAACAGAGTTCCACATGTATGCCGTTTTAAGAAAGAAGCTTTGTTCATGGAATCTACGTTTAGGTTTAGACACAGATAAAGAGTATAGAAAATTATTGATAGTGGTTTCAGCTAGATGTGTGTTTTTTTGTGAAAGTCAGGATGGGTGGCCCATAGATTAGAGCTCAGACGAGCACTTGCCATGAAAATAACGATAAAGCAGAGATAGGTCCGCAACGTCTGTTTTGTGGAAAAGAGTTTGCAGGGAAGAGAAACGGACATCCTTCACTAGGCTACAATGTCTATTTTGAACTCTGTCAAGGCAGGATAAGCTGCTTTTAGGAACTCCAGCCCAGATGTGGCAACGGTACTCCATCCTAGGACGTACTTGGCTCTTATACAGATACAGAATTGCATCAGCAGTGAAATATCTACTGGAGTGGTAGAACGAGCTCACCATTTCTCCAGCAATCTTGGCAACGGATTTGATGTGCGTGTTCCATCTCAGATCAGACCTAGAAGCTTATCAAAACATGGAGCCTCCCCAAGACGAGAGCCATTCATTTCGATTGATGCTGATGGGGATCAGAGCGTTGATGATGGGAAGATAGAAGCTTAGCTTTAGATGCATTAAAATTAACTAGCCACCTCTTTCCCCATTGCATCACATTATGAAGATTAGAGAAGAGAAAATCAGAGGGAACTTGGTCGTTTTTGAAGTGTTGCCATCTATGGCAGTGTCGTCAGAATAAATAGGATGTGATTTGGGAGATCATTTATGTAGATCAGGAAGAGAGTTGGGCACAGGATGGAACCCTGAGGGACTCCAGCATTAATACTGTGAGCTTCTGATTTCTGCCCATCAACCACTACTTTTATGAATCTATCAAAGAGAAATGATTTAACAATTTTTTTTGATTTTACAGAAGAGTATTAGCTTATATATATATATATACACACACACACACACACACACACACACACATATATTCAGGTTTGAGATATTCAAAAGTTGGGACTAATGAATAAAACGAGGTTGTTAGATAGTGCTCGATAACAAGAGCAAAATATTTTAAATTATTTATTCAGTAGTAAACAGATACATATGGTCGCTACAAACAGCCATCTGTTTCAGTTAATGAGATGCCGCCAAAAAAAAAAAAGCTCTTTTTTTGTGGCGTCGATGGGTTCAGGGTCGCCTGATGAAGTCTCCTTGACTGAAACAGATGGCTGTTTGTAGCGACCATATGTAACTTTACCTTCGAATAAATAATTATATATATATATATATACATATATATACAGTGTGTATATGATCATATTATCAATTTAAAACTTTTACTTGCATAAGACAAGGCATAGAAGTGGTGTTTTTGTAAGTGCTTATTTTTTTTATTTTTCAATTTATTGTTCCAAAAATATTTTTCATTTATGCAATATTCCCAAAAAGCCAAATCTGTGCAAAACCAATGAAAAAATATTCTCAAAACAAAAACCTGCTTTCCTCTACAAGAATTCCAATATAGTTAGCCGGTTCTGTTCTGATAATTCTGTATTACCAAATTATGCGAGAGATTGGCGGAATGTGTGAGTGCAATTAGAACCAGTCTAGCCAGATGGTCGGCTTTCATTGGAATCAACGCTACCAGAATTACACATCTCTACAGATTAGGATCAATTTTCAACGAGAATAAAAGAACAGAGAAACTAAGGATCTAATAATAAGCGCTTTTAACTGTTTTTTTGGCTTTGAATATCCAGGATGCATTGTTTATGGAGATAGGAACCGGTTCTTTTCAGTCAATAATAGTTGGGGTTATCATCGTTTTTGAAAAAAAAATAAAAACAGACGAAATGGCAAATATAATGCCTACATATAAGCAACACACACACACACACACACACACACACACACACACACACATAAATTGCACTTAAAGAGACAATTAGAATCTTAAAAAGATCTCTCGGTTTGAGTAACTAAACTAATGGGAGAATGTTTGATATCTGGTAGAAAGCAAAAACAAAGTTATAAGAAAATTAAAAACAAAATATATAAGTTAAGCAACATTGAGCCTGGTCAGTACTAAAATAGGTGACCATTTCGGAATTCCAGGTGCCGTATGTGTTCTCTGCTTATCTCGGCATTGTTAACTTGCTACTGAACTCAAGCAGTGTCGATTCAGGAGAGGTGTGGTTGATGATTGCATCACAATTACATGTGCAGCTACCCTTACAGGGGTGTCCATCCATTCATCGTCTCTTGAGATCGAAAGGAGGCATCAAATCAAATATATATATATATATATATATTTGATTTGATGCCTCCTTTATATATATATATATATATATATATATATATATATATATATTTACCAGGTAACGGTATTCAAGAGTGATAACTAATGAATTTTACGAGGTTATTAAGATTGCTTAATAAAAGAATAGCAAGATGTATTTTTATTAATATAAACAAATTTACATGGTCATGCTAATGTTTCAGACAAAAGTTCGATTAAAACCAGAAGTCTTCGTCAGGCGAATTAATAAATGGTTGCATTCCACAGAAGAAACCAGTCTTCACACACACACAAATATATATATATATATATATATATATATATATATATATATATATATATATATATATATATATATATATATATATATATATAACACTAGTGAGCAAAAAAAAAATGGGCCAAACAAATTTTATACATTTTATTGCACTAAAAGCTATATTGAACAAAGAAAAATTGAACAAGGAAACTTAAACGAGACTAATAACACAGAGCAAGACAGTTACTTAATTAAATGCTTAGGATGGAATTTAAAAGATCAATCCTTTTAGACATGCTTTCAACCAAAGTGGAACACTGTCAAGAGGAGATGCTATTCCATTCGCTTTGCACAGCTTCCCAAAATTTGTCATTGTCCGAAAAAGTTTTTCCATCAAATGCACGAGATATAATGGACCAAATATTCTCGATTGGGTTTAAATCGAGGCTTTGACCTGGCCAAAATATCACATTAATTGAATTATCAGAAAACCATTTTTTGTCACTTTAGTAGTGTGTGCAGGGGCATTATCGTGTTGAAAAATAATGTCCTGAGATATTCCCAGCTTCTGGATACTTGGTAACAGTCCTGTTTCTAATATACGAATGTATTCCTTTGCATTGATTGACTTATCACATCTAATAAGTTCCCCAATACCTACTGCAGTAAAAGTTCCCCATACCATTTTCTCTCCCTTCCCGTGTTTAACTGTCGTTTTTATGCAACATGCTTAAAATCTTTCTTCAGTTCTTCGATTGCACCATTCACGAGCGTCGGGAGCATCAATAACAAGACAAAATCTTGATTCATCTAACCAGAAAACATTCCTGAACCAGCCTGTATCTTTCTTGTCATAATACGAGAAAAATGTCTTTCTATCGTTGATGTTCTTCTTAGATAAAAATGGCTTATTTGCACACCTTTTAGAGGAAAATCCAATTTCTTCCATTCGTCTAGATATTGTATGTCTAGAAAGAATTTCCAGACCCTTTTTTGAATTCTTTGCTATGGTCAATAATATAATTTTCTTTCAATCCTTCAAAACAGTTAATTTAAGCCTGTGGTCGTGCTTCAAAGTGAATACTCTAGGGTGACCAGATCCAGATTTCCCTTTTACGAAGCATTCAACTTCGAACCTTTGACCAATTCGCTTCACTACAGAAAGAGATGTTTTCATTTTTTTCTGTTCTTAAAATATCCAAAATCTGCTTGTAAGTCATTTTGGACTACCTTTAATTCTGCAATTCGGTTTTTATATCCTCGCCAAGATGCGGTCTTACTATTTTTAGGATCAATTTTTTCACTTATTATATGCTATAATAATAATGATCTGCAAAATAGAAATTTGCAGTTAAAATTAACAAAAATTCACGGAAAAATATTGAAAAATCGATTTCTTCCTTCTTTCACTCTTGGCCCATCGTTTTTTGCTCATGAGTGTATATATATGCTAGAAGGCCGCTTGGTGTTGTCCGATTATGAAATATGCTCAAATATTATGAAATATGCTCAAATATTATGAAATATGCTCAAATATTATAATTTCATTTATGCAGCTTTATTATTTATTATTCTAAAGCCAATTCTCAATGAATTAGAACTGCACGCCTGTGGAACTCTGTTCCGTCTGTCTGCTTCCCACCGGACTACAACTTGGATGTCTTCAAGTCCAACGTTAACAAATTCCTAATGAACCGACCGTAAACACTTCGTCAAATCTCCACACTAATGTAATGTACTTGCAATAACCCTTATCCCTGAGTGGCTTCCGGGCCTTGATAAGTGGTGATCACTGTGTAAAAAAAATGTTTTAAAAAATGATTATATTGTACATATCATATAGTAAAATTATAAATGACTTGTTTGCCATCAGCTAGAATCGAAACCAAAAACCTAGAGCTCTCTAGCCTTATCCGTTAGGAAATACACATGAAAGTCAAAAACTTTCACGACTATTGCAAATTTCTTTTTACACTCGAACAGATCGTTCGAACATTGGCCTGCCAAAAGGAAAAACAAACAAGAATTTATGGGTATATATATATATATATATATATATATATATATATATATATATGTCTGTGTGTGTGTGTGTAACTGGCTAACTAGTTGATTAAAAGAAAAAGACAAGATATTTTAGTAAAAATATAATAATTTTATAATATTTAAATAAATTTAAAATATTGCATCATGGAGAATTTTTTTTTTCTTTTCCGGTTTTAATAACTAGTCCTTTTACTTTTCTAAACTTAATCTTAACCATATTACTTTTCATGCCCGCATTTTTCTATGTAATCCATAATTTTTCAGGCTTTGCTTTAAATAATATTTTCTTTTGTGTTCAATCCCATACGCATTATCAACAATCCATAAAAAATTATTATCAACTTCTTAAATTAACTAAATAAAAAATAAAAAAAGACGTAATTAAGTAAATAAACAGAAAGAAGATGCAAAAAAAAGAAAGAAACAGAATTAACAGGCGACGTCATAAACAAAATATTATCAGCCCTAGCACAGCAAAGAGCATCACTTTTGTTAATTCTCTCTCTATATAACCCAAATAAGATGGCATGCAGCGACATTCCCGCTATAATTTATGAAGGTGTCGATGATGATAACAACAGCCAATCAGAAGGAACCGTCTCTCACGTTCCTTACTAATTCTGAGAACTTTTGAACACTAGTTATTTTATAACTTCTGTTTTGATGAACGAAAAGTGAAAATTTTTATTTTAAAATATAGCTGAGAAGGTGACCTATAAACTATAAAAATTGTTTGAAATTTGGTCGCAAAATGAAAGAGTGGTGAAGCTTTAAAGCAGTTCTGTATGAGTAAAACTAACACTTAACCACATATTCAAACACGGTAGTGTTTGAATGATATATATATATATATTTTCAATTTGTCTTTACATAAGCAGTAATTTGTTGCTACATAATCATGAGCATGTTTGGGTCTTCTAGTGTTTAGTAACTAGAGACCTCTTCAGGTTCCTGAAGAGGTCTCTAGTTACTAAACATTAGAAGACCGAAACATGCTCATCACTATATAGCAACAAATTACTGCTTATATGAAGACAAATTGAAAATGTAACTTGCTCTACTACCGTATTGAGAACTCTTGTATTAACCTTGTTATATTCCATTGGTTACCCTACTTTTGAAAAATAGCAACTTCAAACTTTATATGTATATATATACATATTTGTAGTCATCGACATACAGTCCTGTTTCGTTGTATCACAACTCATCAGTGCCGCTAGACTAGCACCTCTCCCAAGCCAAGGATTGAACCTAGAACCGTCGTGTTGACAGTTGATAGTTCTCCCACTCGACCATGGAAGCGATGCCCGCAAATAACTTGTCCGGATGTCTATTTAAACAACGTCCACCACTTTTACAGTGCTCAAACCGCCTGTTTGTAAACAAACAGACAGCGAGCTTCGTATTTCGCATATGTATATATATATATATATATAAACTGATGATCCCTTAAAAAATATAAAAATTGGTATTATAGTAAATTTGAGAGTTGATGCAGTGATTGCAGGTGATTAAATGACTTACTGACTAGATGTTTTTTTTTTTTTTTGATGAATGATAAAAAATAATTTTTTGTGTGGTTTCAAATGTTAAAAACTTCAAAGACTATATATATATATATATATATATATATATACTAAAATAGATATGCTCCCTCTGGTCTATGTTGTTGCTAGTATATATATATATATATATATATATATATATATATATATATATATATATATATATATATATATATATATATTATATGTGTATGTATGGGGTTATATGGGATAGTATATTTTATGTTCTATGCGATGAACAATTAATGAATTACATTAACCCATCCAGGAGAATCCTTTGACTGACAGGCGAAAATTTGATGGCTAAACGTTAAAATGTGAAAACATTCGTATATTTGTGGTTGAAGCATGAGATGTTGTTTATGACTGATTTAATATCAGAAGCTTTGGTATCATTAAGAACGATATTGTACTGAGAAAAAGATGAATGCTTTTAAACGGAATGATGTCATTCATCAGATGAAGAAAAAAATGTGCACTTTTTACCCTTTCCGCACTGTATATCATATATGAAAGGTTCAAACAAGCATCTTGCTAGTACATGTGAACTCGTTATACATGTTAGAGTTTCAATGAGACTTATGCATCGCTTTCACTAACACTCTTGCGAAATATATTTGCTCTTCCTTTGCTATAAACGCGGACAAACTAAGCTAGAAGGAAAACGAAAAAATAACACCAGTCTCTATTCATTTTCTTCCCTATGGGGCCAGAGTTTGACACAAGGCTAATTTTGAGATAAGGAAAACACAGCTTCTCAAAAAGAGGATGAGAACAAAAATATAAATTTTCATTAGTTTAAAACTGACAGCAAACTGAACTTTGGACTTAATAACACCGGCTGTTTTCTGCTTATCCCAATATTGTTTCTAGTAGTTTTGAACTTGTTGCCGTCTTAGCTTTGGAGATTGTTGAGTACTTGTTCCATCATAAACCCCGTGTTACAGAAACATTCTTTTAGTGTATCCATTATTCCCAAGACAGGAGAGTATACATATAACAGTTTCATATTCATTCACATATTTATATAAAGACTCCCCCTATTAGTATATATAGCCCTAAACATTCGACCCTCATATCATTGACCATTCCTCTTGAGAAAGACTGCATAAGACGGGCTAAACGTTGAGCATCTAGGTCTCTCCGCCTCCAATTTAATTTCATATATATATAAGTTGATTTTTTTTCTCACTCTGACATTAATATTATAAACCTACCTTTTCTATTTAAAAATTAATAAAACGAAAATGTCAAAAGTGAAAAAAATAACAGTTTACTTTGGCAATAATAATCAACAAAATCTGTTTGTATGCATATATCTACATTCATAGGCTAAACAACGTTATTTTAAAACTATTCATATGCATATGTACGTGTCTCAGAGACTGAGGGAAGAGACTGGAGAATTGTATGTTTTGGTTACAATTCTAGCCAATGCAACCCAAGTCATTTTTTTTGCTTTCCAATATCGCTATTATATATTAGGTGCAATATAATAATCGATAAATAATTGACTATAATAATACTGTGACCCAACCACCTATGGTGGTCGAATTTTACATTAATAACAGTTATAATAGAGCTAGGTTAGAACTTTTTATTACGTGAACAATCCCGGGCCATTTTCGATTGCCTTGCTGAGTTCATTTGTTTGATCGATAATGCAACCAAACCAACAAAAAATAGCTTCAGTTATCGCATTCAGGGTTGATAATATATTAATACTAGCATTATTTGCTAAGCAAACAATGTATTTCGAGAGAATGGTATTGTAAAGTTGTTTGAGCTACGACCGGGATCAGTACCTGACACTGAGGTCATCTCCCAAGGACGACGCGGCATGAAAACAGCTTGGTGGAAATTTACTTAGATACATGAGACCTTCACAAGACGAGAGCCATTCATTTCAATTGATGCCAGATGTGGATCAGAGCGTTGATGATGTAAAGATAAAAGCTTGGTTTTAGATGTATTAAAAGTAACCAGTCACCTCTTTCCGCATTGTACGATGTGCTCAAAATCAGAGGAGAGAGAATTGGAGAGAACTTGGTCGTTTACGGTTTTTTTATGTGCTACCATAGATGGTAGTGTCATCAGCATTATGTCACCGAATGATGTAAGGATGTGATTTGGAAGATCATTAATGTAGATCAGGAAGAGAGTTGGGGCCAAGATAGACACCTGAGGGACTCTAGCATTAATACTGTAAGCTTCTGATTTCTGCCCATCAACCACTACTCTTATGAACCTATCAGAGAGGAATGATTTAATAATGGAGAAGACATTTCCAGCTATACCGTAGCTGAAGATCTTGTGAGGTAAACCTTTATGTCAAACCTATCAAAGGTCTTTGATATGTCAAGAGCAATTGCCCTAGAAAGGTAGCCTTCGTCGAAAGATTCACTAATCCTATGAGATATAACTGTAAGCCCATCTGCTGTGGATCTAGCAGAACGGAAACCATATTGCGTGTCACTAAAATGGTTATTTTTGCTGAGATGGTTGATTACTTCTCTATTTAACACAGATTCCAGCAACTTATGTATGACGCACAGGAGCCTTATTGGCCTGTACTGAGAGGGAGATGAGCGATCACCTGAATTCTTAAATACAGGGAATACTGATGAGATTTTCCAGGATACTGGGAAGCAATTCTCTTTAAGACAACGTTTACACAGTTTTGTAGTGCTAGTTTTGGTTGAAGTTGCATAGTATTTAAAATGAAAACACTCTAGCATCCGAACGAACACACACACACACGCACACACACACACACACACACATATAAAAGTGACCTTTCTGTGTGTGCCGAACAGTCTTTACCAAACTCCTCTCTCATTTCTTGTCTACAGACTTAAAGCTTAAGATATAGGTGATTTGAACCTGCGGAACAAATTCGATTTTGTTTCTAGCTGGTAAAAAATAGTTGCTAAGAGGTAAAAATTGAAAAAAGTGACCTTAGCAGGAGTAAACTTATTAAAACTGTTACTTTTCTGCGTACGCAAATAGGCATTTCTCCGTTCAAGTCGCTTAATTTTGAAAGTTTTCTGATCATCTGTCGATACCTCAAACTGTAACGACTAAGGCTTTATAGCTAAATGTTTTCATTTTATTCTAATTGATGGTACCCATGTTATTTCAAAGAAACCTTTGGAAATCATTACTATATACATTGAGTACAATATACTAATCAATAGAGAGTTTACTTTATAATAATAAAATACAAATACCAGTAATACATAAATTAAAATATCATATTTAAACGTATTTTGCGATCGAGTAACGTTGCTAGTATATATATATATATATATATATATATATATATATATATATATATATATATATAAAGAAACATTACTTATTTCTTGTAGAAGTGTACATGCTTGAAACTAGATATTTAAAAATACTATCATAATAAAATCCTGAAATAAAAAAAAAACTTTGAAAGTAAAAAAATTGATAAAATTGACCTAAAACTTGCGAGTTTAAATATATTGCTCCCAGGCATTATCGGGCCCCCTTGTTAATTCTTGAATAATCTAAAAAATATTTATTTTTTACGCACTTTATAGAAATAAACCACCTTCCGTGTATTAAATCCACATTGACAAAATTATTCATCTACATATAATTATCGGAATAAAAAGATTTGGGGAAAAAGAAGTTGAAAAATAAAAATGGAGAACGCACTTAAGGAAAATAGAATTTCCTTATTACTTTGTTGGAAAACAAATATTTATTTTTCTTCTAAGAATAACGATTGGCGCTTCTGTTTAATTCTCTGTCTTGGGAACTCCATTGAGTCTATATTGTTTTCATTTATATGAAACCAGGTTCACGAGGTTGAAGATTTTAGCAAAAGATGATGCTTCGAGCAATACGGTTGGCTGTATTTTTTTAAATAGAAAAACGAAGGTGACTAACAGAATAGATATTCTTAACACACGTCCATTCAATCTGCATGTTTAGCGACGAAAATGTTTTTTTTTTCTTTTCAAACTTAAGTTGACTTTCCAACAAACATGCTATTTAAAATTAAAGCGCAACAGGATGACGAAAATACTATTAAACTTTGACATCACCATCGTTATATTAGGTTTAACGTCTGATTTACATGCTGGCATGTGTTGGACGGCATTTAGAAATTAACCTCCAAACTTTTCTTTGGTCAGGTTTCTTTGGAATTCATTTCTTTAATTGGGACAATTTTGTATAGGCCCTTCCTGATGTCAATTCAGTGAGGTGACAGGGACCTCTGAAAGATTGCCCACCAATCACCTGTCCATTACTGATGTTTTGTTAAATAAGTCTCTCTCTCTCTCTCATATATATATATATATATATATATATATATATATATATATATAATTATTCTAAGTTAAAAATATTCAAAAGTTCTTAAAAAGGCAATGCATTTAACGATAAAAAGATGTATAAGTGTTGGAACGATTAATCGGAATCGGGAATCGAAATAATCGGAACTTTTTGGGATTTTGGAATTGGTCTCGGAAAAATTTGGTCCTATTTTCCGATGCCAAAAACGATTCTTTTAATTGGCTTTTTTTATTTGATTTTATTTAAAGAAAAGTTTTCTACTGCTGATATTAATGCTAAAATAAAGAAAATCTATTGATTTTAAACTTTTAGTAAAACTAAAAGCGATTCATCATTCCCACAAGTGTACTTTTGCGTTTGAGAAAATATCTGCACAGTTACCATATGTTTTTACGGTAATTGTGAAAAATAATAACTTTATAGTTAAATGTTTATTTACAAAGCATCGGAATCGGTAATTGTATCGGAATCAGGAATTTTATACGGAATCGGTAATTGTATCGGAATCGGAAAAAATATTGGAATCGTTCCATCCCTAATATATAATTTAATTTATGTAAACAAATTACAAGGTTACGACAATAACAAAGCTACTATTTTAAGAGTATATATATATATATATATATATATATATATATATATATATATAACTTGAGTGTCAAGATGCTCGTACAATCAAAATTTTAGACACATTCGATATAATCCCATCAGAATTGTAATATATCCCAAAATTACGAACATTCATCAAATAGAAAGTAATTTTTACGGAAAATTGGGTAAATTGCATTTTTCTTAGATGTTTCAAGTAGTCGTTGAAGAGTTCACACACATGAGGACATAAATCGAACACGTATTTTAGATTACATGTTTGTGGCGTGCAATATTTGTAGTCTATAGCGATAGACCTCTTTTTTACTAAAAACGTAAGTTGTTTTACTCGATGACTTTTCATAATTTTTGGATATATTACTATTTTCGACATGACAATTAAGTACGTATTATTGTTTTGGTTTAAAACGACATATTTTAAAAAATATCGATCTGCCTCACCAATCTCAACAGACACTTATTCTCAGCTAGAATCGATGCAGTTGCAACAATACCATATCTTCAGGTGCCATTCTATTTAATATTTTGATTTTAACCAAAAGGCCAAGGGAGTTTTTCTTTTGTTTCTTCTTCATTTTTTACTTTCTCCATCATTTGACCAACTCTGTTCGTCTTTTACAGTTTTTTTCTACCCTATACTATAATCAGGATGTGCTTCATACTATCACAGCTTATAGCATCATCTAATACTCTCGTGAAAAGTATAAACCCAAAATACCTTTAATTGTGAATAATATAACTTGTATTCACTTAGTCGTGTACAATGAATCGTTTACGATGGGTATTGTTCTTTAGCAATAAATTACCCTAAACATATTGATATGTTGTATAGAGAAAAACCAAACCATATTCTCTATAGTTATTTATTTGATAATCACATCGTTAGGTCATCAAAGTTAAACAACGTTGAACCTAGCTCGTCGTATCAAATGGGTAACCATTTGGGAATACTAGGTGCTGTATGTGAGAGGAAGACGAAACCTTTGTGCACAATAGAAACAGTCGTAAAAATATGTTTAGAAAATATTTCAGTATAATCTGCTAAACAATGCATGTGTTGAAATGAAAAACAGACCCCCCCCGCAACCCGACGCTGGATTTTGTTCTAAAACATGACATATGCCAAAGACTCCGGAGAGTGTATACTACCATTTCTCTCATTCTATTCTTTATTTCTCTTTTGAATTTATATTTGTATCCTCCTCTTTCTATTCGAATTATTTTCTTTCCTTTCCAATTCATATCATTCTTGCATTCCAATTATGTCCTCATTCCCTTTCCTCTACTTATGTTCTCGTTTTTTGTTTTCATGATTCTTTAAATCTCCGTTGTTTCCTTCTCTAATGTCGCTATTGATTGTGGAATATGACGAGGAAAAAAAGCAACAAATAAAAAACAACTTATCATAAGTTATATTTGCGTTCTTTCTTCGTGTTGAAATTCCAAACTACAATTCTCAATTTGTCTGAATCACAATGGCTGCTTATAGGCTATTTTCATCATAATGACATTGATTATATATATATATATATATATATATATATATATATATATATATATATATATATATATATATATACCTGAATCAGTGGCATTGATTTTACATGTGTATATGCATATAAGAGATTCATGCTGAATAGAGATTTCCAATAAATTATATTCAATAATTGAATGTGTATGTTTTTATGTTCAAATGTCGACATTTCTCTTGCTCTCTCTCTCTCTGTCTCTCCTTCTCTCTCTTTATGCATGTGAAAGAATATGCCTAAATATGTTCATATGTGCTTAATTGAAACTAAAAAATATTGACATAATTTACTTTGTCTATCAATCTATACATACATACATACATACATACATATATATATATATATATATATATATAAATTTATGTATTCAAATTCCATGACTTGAAAACATCAGTCTTCAAATACAGAATTTTTTTTATTGTTTGACAACAAAAAATACAATTGAATAAATCTATTTCCTTAACCCATGAGTTTTCTCAGAGGAAAAATATTAGCAAATGTTTTTATTGGTTTGCACCTTATTTGCTTAAAGCAATAAATATAAAAATAAAGTTTATAAAACATTTTAGATACATAGAATAAGGGAATGGAATATTGAGGCAAAAAAAGATATTGTACTTTAAATCCAAAATGAATGTTAAATCTTGAAATAGAAATTCCTGGTAGTAAGGAGGTAAAGAGATCCATCGCGTCTTGTAATTTATCCAAGGTATTAGGTCGCAATCACACAAACACATTTCCTTCGTTTCGCTGCTGGTTATATAAGATATCCGGCAAATCCAAATTTAGCAAATACAGTGCAAACCAATAAAAATATTTGCTAAGATCTGAGGAGATGAATAAGCATCGAAAACTCATGGATTAAGAAAATAGATGTATTCAGTTGTATTCTTTGTTTTCAAACAATAAAACATTCTGTATTTTTCAAAACATAGAACGTGCCTGGCAGTGTTTTTTAGATGGGTTTTGTATCTGAATGTCTGAGAAGTATCGATAATCGAAAAAAATCCGATGAAAAGTGGGGCAGGCGATTTTGACTAAAGTTAATGCCTTATACAGCCTAACATCGCAAGTGCATTTCAGAAGTTTAATTACCGTACAAGCAGAAAGGCCCGGCATATAAAATCAACAGTAGGTTCTTTGACATGATAGGGAAAAGTTTGAAATGGATATTTTTGTTTAGAGCACAGCTGAACTATGATACATGACTTTTGCATTTGATAAAATTAATAGTAGGTCCTCTACAATGCCACGCAGATTACAGTTTATTGTGGATTAAGTCACTGTGGGAAGGCATATGAAATTTTCTCCTGATGCATTGTTTTGGGTCCCTAACTAGAGCTGGCAATTAGTTGATTTGTGAAACTTTCGTTGATCATCATTCTATCTCGGGTAATGTCGCGTCTCCTTGCTAGTATAATATATTCCTATACATGTTTTCAGTGCTCTATAGTTGAGTAGAGCTTACTAGTAGCAGTAGTATGAAAAAATATATCTTACCATTCTTATAAAGTATATACTAGTAGGGAGACCCGACGTTATCCAGGACGGAATGAGGATCAACAAATTTTCCAATCATGCTTTTATTTTCATCAAATTGCCCATTTTTCCCCATGAATCGCCCATTTTTTTCCATGAAATCGCCCATTTTTAAATCAAATCGATTGATTGCCTGCACCAGGAGGAAGTTTCACAGTACAGTACATTATAATCTACATTGCACCGTAGAGAATCTACTGTTGATTTTATAAAATTATCTGAAAATAATGGCTTCACTTGAAGATAAAAATGCAAAAGTCAAGTATCATGGTTCAATTGTGTTCTAAGCAGAAACATTAATTTAACGCGCCCGTTTTTTCGGAAAACCAACTGTTCATTTTATGAATTATGTTTGCATGATCACTTGAATTAAAATTAAACGCACAAAAAGTCAGGTACAGAGTTCAATTGTACCCTAAAAAGAAACATTCATTTTGAATGCTCCCCTGTCTTATAAAAAAATCTACAGTTGACTTTATAGGCTGGGTGTTTTTGCTTGTGCTGTAAAAAAAAAACTTCTCAAATGCACTTGTGATGTTAGGTTGTATTAAAGTTAACTTTGATCAAAATTAAACTTCATTCTTTAATCGGATTTTTTTTCGATTATCGATATTTATAGGATACATACCGATACAAAGCCTATGTAAGAACACTCCCAGACACACCAAGTACCTTCGTATGGAATTAAACAATCGGCCCATCCGTCCATCCGTTTGTTCCTCTTATATAATAGTATATGTGTGTGTGTGTGTGTGTGTGTGTGTGTGTGTTAGAAAATACGAGCAAAGAGAGAATGTATATAAAGATCAAACAAAATTATTATTCAAAATTTAAAATTGTTAATTTGTATATGTTCAACTGAAAGAGTTTTAGGCCCTTATAAGCGGACATTTTAAAATAATAAATTTCTCATCGGTGAGGAGGTATCTAGTGCATTACTAAAGATTATAGTTAAAAGAAGTTTCGAAAGATTAGTTGAAAAAGGTTGAAAAAAAAAAACGTTTGTCAGATATCGGTGTTTTCACTGATTTTTCCATGCTGCAATATTCATGTTCTTCTGGTAAAAATATTCCCCTTGTAAAATAAAATGTCATTTTTTAATATATTCACCATTCATCGGATACTCACTCATGTTATTGACAGAGAATAGTATAAACATGTCTTGATTTAATAAAAAAAAAAAAGCAAAAAAAAAACAAACAAAAAAAACAGAGCTATAAACGTAGCTTTAGCCCGGAGGGGGGGGGAGTCCACTCAGTACCAAAACCAACAAAGTTTAGGCCATTCCTGTTATCTGTTCCTTGCTGATTGTGGTGTAATGCTAATTCTATGCAATTCTAGGAGGTCCAACCTTCCATGCTTTGTTTTTTCCCTCTAAGAAGGGTTTAATTTATTGCTAATAGCCTAAGGCGATTCCGCCGAGGAATACCGACGGGATTGCACAAGAATCTTTTGTATGGTCGGAGTGCTCTTCTTCTGGAACAATGACTTTTCAATCCCATTTTCCGACTCTTGTGTCACATTTCTCGCAGTGAAAGAAAATAAGCACCACACAATGCTCTAAAAGCACCGCACAATGCTCTAAAGATACTCTAAAGGGGAATAACTGCACAGTTTTTTTAAAGATATTTCTAATTAAAATATTTTAAACCTATTTTTATTTTTAAAGATTTTCTCTTTCTAATAAACATTCAAGCAGAAAATTAGTCTCAATGAATTCAAGCTATTAAATAAGGAAATTAAATATCATTAATCAAGCAGCATTTTATGCTTAATAGTTCAGGTTACAAAAATCTACACAAAAGAGTTTGTTATCTAAAAAAAGAAACGAAACACGATTTACCTTATATTTCAATTGCTGATTGGAGTATTTTCAAAGAAATACGAGAATTGATAAAAATGTATAACGTTTCTAGAATTTGGAATTAATGAACATGTGAAAGTAATGAAAACTAGTTAGATGCTATAAATAATAATTAAATCTAGAGAAATAAAATAAAATATAAAGCTGGAGCTTTAAAGTCGTGTTTACTTTTATTTTAAAACTAAAATACTACTACAGAATAATCTACCATAGCTAATAAAATAATGTTATACGTTGGTAAGATAGGATGAAAAGAGGAAGAAAATCACCTTTTACCGGGGATGGTTGAAACAGAAATTTTAGTATCTGTCAAAATGGATAAATGTGGTAGGGATAGTGTTATATCAAAGAGAAAAATTCAAATAATGTATGCATGCATAGCTAAAAGTAAAATTTAAAAAATGAAAAAAAAAAACATACTACAAAACAAAACCCCACAAATTTAGCATTTTTTAGATTGGCATTGTCCCGGATGAATAATATGTAAAATACTAAAATAGTCATTCTTTGATGGTCAACTAGCCAGTTTCGTCGGGAGGGGGGGGCAACTTTTCAGTGTTTTTATGTACCAATTTCGAAAGAAAATGCCGACTAATTCCCCTAGGAATCTATTATATGAAGAAGATGTATGTGTGTGTGTGTGTGTGTGTGTGTGTGTGTGTGTGTGTGTGTGTGTGTGTGTGTGTGTGTGTGTGTGTCCAGCTAGTGAGGAATGGGCTGGGCGGAGAAGAAAGAGGGATTTGGAGAGGGAGACTGTAAGAAAAAGAGACGAATAAAGAGATGTAGAAGAAGTTTTAATAGAAATAAGTTACACTTTTTCTCGGATTGACGCATGATAACCCTACTAATTAAGAATAAAATTCATTATGTTATTCCTTATGAGATCCACGGGAATGTTTTTTTCTTTTCACGAGGGTCTTAAGCATAATACTATATTGTCTCGGACACTCTTGGGTAAGATGTTTTTAACAACCCCATGCATCACGATCCATTTTTCCCAACCACTTCTATCCTTTTCATTCTTTTTTCTTTTCCTTACTCTACATTCCTACCCTACTCCACCCTGTCCTGGTATGATATGAACTATATTTGAAATTATGAGCAATTTAAAGCGCTTTAATATTATAATAACGAAAGCAATATTGAATTTCAAGTGAAATAAATAGTACCTACGTAATTGTCAGGTTTCAAATAGTAACATATCCAAAAATCACGAAAAACGATAAGATAGAAAAGTAATTATTAATGAAAAAAGAAATTTGTGAAATCACTGTATTACGCTTACTAAAAAAAGATAAGTTAACAGGGGAGATAATCAGATGCTGTTGCTTACACAACGTGATGAACGTGATTCAAAATGTTGTACAAATTTTATTCCCCATCTAAACTTTCTCGAAAACTGTTTTTCATTACTAATTATTCTTCTGCCTTATAGTTTTCCTTAAGCTTTGGATATGTTACTATTTGCGTCATGGCAATTACTTAAGTACCATTCGTTTTACTTGAAATTCCATATTTTTTCGTTGTTATAATCTAGAAGCACAGTTTAAAGTTTATTTTGTACAAATAACAGAAATTCGTGGTTTTGTGAAGGATAGTATATTAGGTTGAGAAGAAAGTTCTAGAGGAATTTTTAATTTGGATTTCAAATGATGTATTGTTATATAAGTTTTCGTTATAATATGTAGGGGAAAAGAAGTTTAAGTGAAATTAAATTTCTCAGCCCCCAAACAAAATTATAAAAAAGAAAGGAATAAAACAAAATGGCACCTTCTCGTTTAAAATGCAACAAAAATAACAAGATGAACAAGCAAAGGTCCGATCGGTAAAAGTTCTTGAGAAATCATTATGATTAGAATATTCAAAGTAGGTGAAAAATCCTTTGTGGAATTATTAAGATTAAAAGGCCATGTTAGATGAAAGTCTTTCGTTAAAATAATAAGATTAGAAGGTGAAAGTCTTTTATGAAAATAATGTCCTTATTTCAAGGTTTGTGTTATAACTGGCGAAGTTCGTCTTATTCAAAAGTCCCATGAGGAAAGTAATCCATTGTTATTAATTCTTATAGAAAATGTATGGAATGGGTGTGTGCGTGTGCATAGGTGTGATTTTTGGGCAATTATGGTTTCGACAGCTTTGAAAGTGACGATGAGATGAAAACGAGAGGCATGTTCTCGTGTCACGTCTGAGCGAGAAGAGAAGAAGAAAGAAGGGAAAAAGGAGAGAAAGAATGTTTGTTGCGTTTAAATACTTTTTGGACTGGCTCCAGCACAAGATTGCTGCTCCCGGTATTTGATTTTTGGAAAAGCGTTAAAAAGACAGTCTTCTAAATTTTCTCATTGGTCGCTTGTGTCACGTGGTACTGCCTTCAACTACGTCCCCCAGAAATATGTCCATTTTACTTTTGTTGTTGTGAGAAAAGCGCGTGGGCGTGTTTGAAATTATGTTGTTGCTGGAAGAACTTATTTTTCTGCAAATGCGCGGGGAAATTAATAAACGTTTGTTTATTTGCGCACGAGCGTGTGTGTGTGAGTGAGTGAGTGAGTGAGTGAGTGAGTGTGTGTAAGTGTATGTGTGAGTATGTGTGTGAGTGAGTGTATGTGTGTGGGTGAGTGTGTGTGTGGGTGAGTGTGTGTGTTTGAGTGAGTGAGTGTGTGTGTGAGTATGTGTGCGAGTGAGTGTACGTGTGTGAGTGAGTGTATGTGTGTGAGTGAGTGCGTGAGTGAGTGAGTG
Organism: Euprymna scolopes; assembly: GCF_053919585.1. Classification (NCBI taxonomy): domain Eukaryota; kingdom Metazoa; phylum Mollusca; class Cephalopoda; order Sepiida; family Sepiolidae; genus Euprymna; species Euprymna scolopes. The sequence goes on from NC_136486.1 coordinate 148,327,187, forward strand.
ATAGCACAAATACTTTTACTTTATATATCATTTTAAAGTTTTTCGTTCTATGTAATCGTTTTAATTACAATCCTTTTAAAACAATTTTTTTTTCAGAACGTTGAATACAAGATAGAAAAAAGCAAATTCGCACAGTTTTCTTATTTCAATTCAAGCTAAGTCGAAAAATTGCTGAAAACAGCCCGCGATATCAACAAAGGGTTTGGCTTAGGAACCACTACTGAACGCACAGCACAATAGTGGTTTAAGAAATTTCGTGGTGGCGACGAGAGTCTTGAAGATGATGAGTGTAGTGGTCAACCATCGGATGTTGACAACGACCAATTAAGAGCCTTAGTCGAAGCTAATCCACGCACAACTGTTAGAGAACTTGCTACTAAATTAAGCGTAACGTGTACGACGATTTCCAATCACTTGAAAGAGATTGGAAAGACAAAAAAACTGAACGACAACCAAAAGAAATGCCGTTATGAAGTGTCATCTTCCTTTCTTTTACGCAACAAGACCGACCCGTTTCTCGATGGGGTTGTGATGAAAAGTGAGTTCTTTACGACAACCGGCGACACCCAGCTCAGTAGTTAGACACTGACAAAGCTCCACGACACTTCCCAAAGTCAGAATTGCACCAAAAGAAGGTCATGCTGACTTTTTTGTGGTCTGTACCCGGTCTCATCCATTACAGATTTTTGAATGGAGACGAAACTATTAGGGCGGCGAAGTATTGTCAAAAAATGGATGAAATGCATCAGAAACTTCGACAACACTCAGCATTAGTCAACGAAAAAGGCCCAATTCTCCCTGCGACAATGCCCGACCTTGTAGAAGTTTAACGACTTGAGTTATGAAACTCTGCCTCATCCGTCATACTGTCCTGATTACCGACTAACACTTTTTCAAGCATCTCGACAACTTTCTGTGTGAAGAATTCTTCCAAAAAACTAAGCGATATTAAAAACCCCTTTCAGCGACTTCACCGCCATCAGAACATCACTAGCATAAATACACTTGTTTTGCATACATTCTGATGGTGCTTATTTCAATAAATAAATTTTTGTTTGAGCCAAGATATGTCCATCTGAATTGAAAAGTTAAAAACCGCAAGCACTTTCTTGTCAACCTGATATTTGTTTACATTATTAAACTATGTCTTCTGAGATTTCGAGTTAATGTTATGTGCCAATAAGATTGTTTAGTGCGTTTTAAGAAAACTGGCTCACAAGTTATTTAAAAAAATCTTTCCTAAAACAATGAATTAGTAATGTCGTGGTCATCGTCGTCACAGAAAGAACGCAACAGCGACACCAGTTTGTGTTTCATCATCACATTTCGTTTCGTTAATAAACCGTGGTTACGTCAAAAAACGAAGCCGGCCATCTTTTTTTTTTTTTTTCGAAAAGGATTGCCTTCGTTTCGTTTGATGTGTATCACAACTTCCGACGAACAGGAATTCAATTTAACTTATAAGAAAAAAAAAACGGGCGGGAGGGGTCTCTCCTGTTTAGAGGACACATTTTGTTATCCAATCTAAAATTAAAAAAAATAATAATTAAAGCCAGGGAGACAGAAAAGTTGCACCAATGGAATCTGTGTTGTGTTAGATGATTAGTTTTCTTTTGAAATCGTTGACAAGTGTCATGTCTTCGTTGATGTCAAATTTAATTTTTATTCTCTCTTTGCATCTTTCATCTTTGGACAGACATTTTGGATCATGACAGAAAATGATGTTTTTGTTTTCGAAATTTTTTCATAGAAATTTCAACGGGTTTTTCTGCATAAGAACAGACAGCGATACTTTTTAAGATACGTCCATTTAATCTATACGTTTAGTAATGAAAATAATAGTTCAAATTGAAGTGTGACAGGCCGGCCGACCAACCGACTGATAGAGACGAATGGGCTCATATAGAAACGCTATTTCAAAATAATGTGACCGACAAAATAGAATTTGATTTCAAACATACATGTGAAAATATATATTATTCCTTAATTGGAATTCATTTTTGAGATGAGCATTATATATTAATTTATTTTTATTTCGGACTATTATTCTCATCTTTATTAGTTGTTGTTTTCATCTTTATTGGTTGTTGTTTTTCACGGCATTCCAATTAAGGAATAATATATATACCAATCGGTACGGACCCGACTATGGAAGATCAGATAATAAATAAACGTGGATTTATAAGATCAAAGAATCCAACCTTGATCTTCCTTCGCGGCGCAGTTGATAGAGACGTTGAATCTCTACGGTTCCGGATGGCCATTGTCTGAAGATAGCGGTTTCAATCCTACCCAAAGCCGGCCAGAGGTTTACTTGGCCAAAACGTGGTGAGACGACAACGACTACGGATCGCAGTGTTTGTTAGTTAGGAGATTCGAAGTTCCTATCTGTCGCGGTTACAGAGGAATATTTGGCCGAAACGTCGTGAAAAACAACAACCAATAAAGATGAAAACAACAACTAATAAAGATGAGAATAATAGTTCGAAATAAAAATAAATTGATATACATGTGAAAACTTAAGAAATTTATTTGAGACAAATTAGGATTGTATTTGAAACGTATATGTAGAAACTTATTTGCAACAGACAAATTAGGATTCTTAGAATCTTATATAACGTTAATAAGAAATGCTTGGACACATCCCAAAGAATCTAAAACAAAATCTAAAGCACAGAAACAAAAATCCTTAAAACAAATGAATGGAGTTTTAAATAGAAAATGAAGACAGTTTTAAACGACATGTCTCCTCATCTCTTTTGATTTTTTTTGTTATTTCAGTTTTTAGTACCACATAGCCTCTTTGAAAAAAAAAAACAAACAAACCATTTGTTTAATTTTTTGTATGTATGACGAATAATGAGTTCGAAGGTATAAAATGCAAAAGAAATTGGGCGATAAAATCGTTTTATGAGATTTTATTAAATATTATTAAATGAGCAAACATTTGAAGTTCAAATCTATTTAGCATTACGCATGTGATCAAACGAAAAACACGTTTAGAATAACGGATATTTCTCACCAGGTTCAACGTCCTTCATGCCTCCATATGGTGCAGGTCGTACAACTCTCGCACCCCAGAATTAACCAGATCACACACTGCAGCAACATTCTCATTTTGGGGCATGAGCCAGCTCTTTCTCACTCTCGTGAGAACATCCACTCTGTTTTTCTCGGAGGCCACCTTGATTATGCGCAGCTTCAGAGAAAACACCTGCATTAGCTCAGCCAGCATCCCATCTCTGCTGCCCCTTTTGTCTTTACTCTCTTATCATTTGAAATCATTGATTTTAACCAGGCGAACACAGTGGCAGAGTCTGTTTTCACACAGATGTCGTGTAGTCCCCATTTCTAGGCTAGATTTACTCCTTTGATAACCGCATCCAATTCTGCCACATTGATGTAGCTAGCATTATCCTCCTTCCTCAGCCAAGCCGCGTCCTCTAAAACCACTCCACCATATTCCAAGACAACACCTGTTGCAATGTTACTTGCATCACACCAAACGACTCCATCCAGTGTTCGCGGCAGGTTCCATGTACCCCGAACTGGGTCTTGCCTTTCCATTTCTTTTAGGACCTCTTCGATCAAGGTGGAAGTTCTTCCTTCCACTTATCAGCCCATCCTCTTCCTTGGGCATGTCTCTTGATGTAGAGTAATGCCCGATCAGCCTGCCACATATGGAAAAAAGGTCCCGCTTGTTGATCTCTTCTTTCATTTGTGGGATCTAATTCCCCTTCGAAATTCCAGACCACTTGATGCACGTTGTTTCAGCTTTAGGCCCAAGGCCACTCCTTTGTTCAATTCTTCAGGTGTCTTGGCGGCCAACCCGAACTTCTTCAAGTAACCTACCATTTCCTTTGCAGTCACCAGAGTTTCATTTACGAGAATGTCATCGATGTACGAGCTCATTGCACCATCATCCTGAATTGGAACTCCTTTACCATGCTAGAAAACTACTCATAGGTGACAATATCTTGTATCTCTACAAAGTCACCATTTGCTCATGCATGGGGGAATTATTGTCAGACCTGGGCTGATGCATCTAACACTAGTTTCTCTTTTAGACAAGGTTCAAAAATAGTCTCAAACCTAATATATCCCGCCTTATCTGCTAAGCTCCAACCCCTGTCTCATCTCTGCAGTTTTGCATCTCTGTGCGTTTTACAAATACTTTAATAGAATGTGCTTTGATGAATTTGTAGCGTTTGTGCCCCCTCGACGTAAATACCTTCGACAAGAAGAAAAATCCTAATACTTTCACTCTAGAGAGTTCTGAATGCCGGAAAGTTTCCTACTTTAATAGTTTCTCTCCTCGAGTAGATAGACTTTGGAATTCCCTGCCTGTTTTCTGCTTCACTGACTGTACCAACATGTTAAAATTTAAATGCAATTCAAATAGAAGATATCTCGCTTCTCAACTTCCGACATAGTTCATCTGTAGACATGGTGTAAAATAGTAGCTCCTTACATACATGTGGCAATATGCCTTGGAATGAACAAGGAATAAAAATCCGGATCAGTTAGGGGTTAAGAACCCCAACCAATGACGGAAACAAGAGGAACAGTTTTCGGTCATTAATAAAACTATGTATTTAAGATGCAATTTTATTATACATACAAATTGGATTTCTTCTTCACTGACTAAGGACTGGAAAGATAAGATTCTTAAATCCACAATTTTAACGTCGGAAATCCTGCCCCCCTCCAATTGTACTGTACGTTAAAAAAATATTTATGCCCCCTTGTTAAAATTTTTTTCCCTATGTTAAGAATCGATCTTGTGAAAACAACTTGGCTATTTTTCTCATCCAAAAATTAAAATGTTTATCGATGAAAAAGTTTTGTCTAAATAGTTTTATGAAAAAGTTTTGTCTAAATAGTTTTATGAAAAAGATTTGTCTAAATAGTTTTATGAAAAAGTTTTGTCTGAATAGTTTTATGAAAAAGTTTTGTCTAAATAGTTTTATGAAAAAGTTTTGTCTAAATAGTTTTATGAAATTAAAATGCCTACTAAAAATAATACATTAAAATGTTTATCTATGAAAAAGTTTTGTCTAAATAGTTTTATGAAAAAGTTTTGTCTAAATAGTTTTATGAAATTAAAATGCCTACTAAAAATAATACATTAAAATGTTTATCTATGAAAAAGTTTTGTCTAAATAGTTTTATGAAAAAGTTTTGTCTAAATAGTTTTATGAAAAAGTTTTGTCTAAATAGTTTTATGAAAAAGATTTGTCTAAATAGTTTTATGAAAAGGTTTTGTACAAAAAAAACACACACAAAAAAAACGCAACCTACATTAAAGAATAAATTTTAGTAGACAAAAACCGAGCTACTATATGTTTTATGTTTGTTTAAAATACTCCTTCAGCATGTACGAAAGTCAAGGTTAACCGGCATCAACCGAATGCCGTTTCCATTGTTTCGCCCATCTGCTAGGGATCTTTGAACTTTAATTCGTCCAAAACTCCCAAATGAAGGTTTTTAAAAAAATTTTTCCATTTTAATTCCATACATATGTCTCGTAGACAACAAATACTTTTTTCTTTTTCAAAATAATAACAAAAACAACAACAACAACAACTAAAATCATGAAAAATTGTTTGAAAATTTAAGGCGAGATTTCTTGTGTACGCTGTCCACAAAACGTTAAATTGATCACGTGAAAAACTGAAAAATACACAAAATTCCTATAAATACTTACAATATATGGTCAGTCGTTTCATAACAGTTTTTTTCCAAGCTTGAAACTTGCCAGTGCATATACAGTCGGTACCATGCCACTGCCGACTAAGGAAAAACGAATGAGCACAGGCAGGTACTCCAGAACTGTTGACTCCACCACACCACAGTTGCACACGAGGTGCAGGATTGCTGCCCACCCAGCGGCAAGCCACGGTGAGTGTAGTGTTTTCGGTTTCAGGAATTGCTGTCTCAAACCCTTCTATAAGAATGTCACCCTGGGGTATATCTGGAAAGAGAAAATAGAAAGAAATATAATAAACAGATAAATTTAACAAAAAACTCGTCACAAATTTATAAATATTCTTATACCCACACATATATATATATATATATATATATATATATATATAACTACTTCATTTGCTCACATAAATTTAATATACGAAAGTGTAGATTTATGCCTAAACTTTAAGTATTTACTTCAAAAGTGCTCAATACGTAGGTAGAGATAGTTAGTAATTTATAAAATATATATGGCGATTAAGCTACACTGAATATTCTGCGTTTCATCCACTATAGGATTCTTCAGGCTTATGAGCGAATTTTGTGGTTGCTTCTTGTTTTTAAAAACACCGTATAAAAACAACACTAGCGAATAAATACTGGGAACTCAAAGAAAGCGGACATTCGCCGGTAGTCGAATGGAAAATAATGAGACAAGCTACCACGTGCAGACATTTAGACGACCCATGTAAATTATGCCTCCATGAAAAATTTGCTATCCTGTCCTTTAAAGAACCTCAAAATCTATTAAACTGTAGACGAGAAATAGCAAACAACTGTGTTCACAAAATAAAACTTACTCTAGGATAGAGATACAAAATAGCTTTAAAACTAACAATAACAATAGAAAACAAACAAATAAATAAATTAAATAAACATGAATATACATAAACGATCACACATATATGTATATATATATATATATATATGTATATATATGTGTATGTATGTGTGTACACATAGGTATATTTATATATATAAAAAAAAGGAAGGAAAAGATCTACCTTAAACCACTAACCTAGTTCTAAAACAGATCCTTTGTTCGATAAAATGCATGCCCATTGGCTGATAGGAGGGGGCGCGGTGGATACTAGAAAGCTGATTGGCTAACTAGAAATCCTCAACATATATAAAAACAAGAAGCAACCACAAAATTCGCTCATAAGCCTGAAGAATCCTATAGTGGATGAAACGCAGAATATTCAGTGTAGCTTAATCGCCATATATATTTTATAAATTACTTTATATATATATATATATATATATATATATATATATATATATATATATATATATATATATATATATATATACTCACACATACACTAAAGGACCACTCAACATTGCCTGACGTTGCTTGGCTGTAAAATGCAGTTAAATATGATATTTTGATTTTAACAGATATTCTATTTATTAGGTTGGTGCAAAAATAATGTTTTTTATCAAATATATATACGCCAAAAACGACATTTTTTTGCACCAACCTAATATTATTATAGAACCAATTCTCCAATATATAGCAGTTATTTCAAAGGTTATAAAAAACAGTACGATTAGGGTGGCATCAGCTAGAATCGAAACTAAAACATATCCAATGTTATTTCTTACCATCAAAACTTCCACAATAACGTTGGTAAGCGTATAAATGTATATTTTCACATGCATAGAAGATACACGTTTAGTCAACTTACGTCTACCAAGTTAAGATTTTTTTCTTCAATTTTGACCCCTGAGCAGCTTATTTTACCAGCTAACAACCAAATTAAATTTGTTCCACAGATCTGAATCCCCCCTGTATATTAAGTTTCAACTCTGTAGACTAAAAATGGACAGAGTAGTTTGGTAGAGAACGTTCTGCATGCAGACAGACACGGACACTTTATATATATATATATATATATATATATATATATAGGTTTGTGAAAATGTAGGATGTTGCATGTATTTTCTACTTTTAAGTATATGCATCTTTCTAATCAGAAACTCTATGCTTATGAAATAACAACAGCACATACGTAGAAATGAACTGATATTTTATATCAATTTGAATTTTTGCTTTTCTTCATAAAACAAGATGGTGGTTCATAGTATATAGCGGTTACAAAAAATTTCCATCAATTAGAGATGAATTCAAGGAGAGTTGTTCTTTTTATAAATTTAAATGTTACATCGCTATGAATTTTCAATCTTTGAGAACTTTCCGTTTTTTTTTTGTTTTGTTTTTTTTTAGCCTGCAGAAGAAATACCCATTATTACCTTACAAATATCGGTTGTTTCCCTATGACCTGTAAATGTGGCAAAGTTTTGTTTAAAAAAACAAAAAAATAACGATTGGTAAGATGAATCTAATCTTAGACTTTGGAATCTAGCAAAATTGTTATCTAATTACATATGCTCTGTTCTTATACTTTAACATCGAGCTTCTGATTAAAAAATATTGGTATATATAAAGAATAAAAAACATATGCAAGCAATTACATTCTCATAAACCTCTCTTTCTCTCTCTCTCTCTATATATATATATATTCTAGTAGGGCGCCTGGCATTGACCGATCGTAAAATATACTTAATATGATATTTTGATTAATGCCGATTTCATATTTATTATTATATTATATTGGACCCAATATATAGTAATGATTGAAAAAGTTAAAAAAAAAAAAAAATGACGTATAATCGTAACCAAAACGTTAAGCTTACGATTTATTTTTTCCTCTGCTGTTAATGAATGAGCTAGTGAGACATGCTTGCTGCAAGGCAAAAATAAAAACATGAACTAATAGCTGCTACGTTATGCATGCATATTCGTAATGCTGTTGAGCGACCATCATCTAGAAAATTTCACATTTTAATATTTTCACATTTTGTACCGGTTTTCCCGGGCTAAAACCCAAATATAAAGTTTCCCATGGGTTCAAATACCTTATATATGAAGTTTCATGTCTGTAGACCAAAAGCTCTAGGCGAAGTTTGGTAGGCAAAATTTTTTAAACAAAAATATATACATATACATAAATATATACATATACATAAATATATATGGAAAGAGTTTTGTGTTTACTAGAAACTTTTTACACAAATATTACGCAAGTATAAATCATGTAGAATATCTGCATTAATATAATTACACATAATAATAAACTAAACATGACCATCTCATAAGAATACCGAAAAAAATAATAAGGAATTAATTAAAATGAATGTTTAAAAGAATATGCAAATTAGCTAGATCTTTTGCTAGTGAATGCAATTCAAATTGAGCTTAGGTATTTGGACAATGGCAAAACATTGTTAATTCACTGCCCGCATAGCAGCAGCCGTATAGCACAACGGTTAGAAGCTCCGACTATCATTTGGGTGATTGGGTTTCGATCCTGGCTTAAGGTAGTTGCTTGTCTAGCCGCACTGATGAGCTGTGAAACAGCGAAACAGTACTGTATGTGGATGCCTATATATATATATATATATATATATATATATATATATATATATATATATATATATAAAAGATTATACAACCCATACATATAAGAAAATTGTATTTTCTTTTTAAATAAATAGAAAAAAAGGGTTTTAATATGAATATCAATACACACAAAAAAAAAAATTATAGGAGTATAGATAGTGGCAAACGTTCACAAAAAAGCACTCGACTGGCTACAACCACAATAAACAATTTCTCCCACTCTTTATCTTTGCCTACATCTAAACGCAGATTCCATGAACAAAGCTTCTTTCCAAGAACTGCCCGCCTATGGAATTTTGTTCCGCTGATCTGCTTCCCGGCTGACTACAATATGGTGGCCTTCAATTCCAATGTAAATAAGTTCTTGTTGAGCCGTCCCCTTTAAATAATCAAATTATGCTAAATTACCACCATTACTACACTATCACCTTACATTCATTAACCTTTATCCTTGAGGGGCCTTCAGGCCTTGATATGTTATGACTCCTTTGTAATATATATATATATATATATATATATGAGAGAGAGAGAGAGAGAGAGGGAGGAAAGGGCAAATGTCTGTGTGCATGTAAGTATGTATGTTTTGCTAAAACTCAAAAAATCCAAATCCAAACTCTCTAGAGTTGGTTATATTCCTGATCAGCATTGCCTTAGATGTGTTACAGAAGATCAAGTCAAATCAAAATTATATCATTGGTTTCAAGTATGTGAGGGTTAAAATCTCATTGAGTATCCTCAATTATGATTGAAAAATTGAAGTTTGAATAAAAATGGGAGATTCCATATTCATTATTTGGACGTTAGGTTATATTCCATACAATTTTTTTTTTCTTCAGTCAGATTTGAACCCTCACTGACTTGAAACTGACAGTATAATGTTCACTGAATTGACGTTTTGTAACACCATTATAAATGAATATTATACCTTCTTTTTAATTTTTAATCTTTCAAGAAATTTTAAACGATTTTAAATAGCTGAGCACTGTTGGATGTGTGTATGTGTGGTGTTTGCACAAATTGTTGCAGGTGTGCCTGAAGGGAAAATAGAAATGAAAAGTTTATAGTAAAATAGATAAAATCCCCATGAGAGAATTCACAAGCAAAGAGAATGTCTAAAGTGAAGGTCAAATGGGTCAGTCTCATGTTCTGAATGAAGGCTTAATTTACCCATGATACTAATTTGTTTTCGTTGCTTTTGAGACAAGAGTAATGTTATCAGATTATAGAAAATATATAACTATCTACTTTATATATATATATATATATATATATATATATATATATATATATATATATATGCATGTCTGTGTCTGTGTACTTATGTACATATATATGTATATTCCTACATATCGCATCTATATAGTCATATGAATATATATATATATATATATATATACACACACATTTATATATATGCATATATACTGTTATATACTTGCACTTATACAAATATATACACATATACATATATGTATATAAATGCAGACGGACATACACATGTATATATGCAAACATACACACATTCATCTCTTTCTTTATATATACACAATCGATTTATATGAAGACCTTTAAAATGAGCACTGAAGAAATCTAAGAAAATCAAAATACAAAATCAGAATGAAACACAGAATCAGCAAAGCTTGTGTTTTGCTCTTCTGACAAAAGGTGAACATGTCAAAAACACCCAAAAAGGACCTTAAAAGTAATTTAAGACAAACAAAAAAGTCCGAATTATGTGAGGTATTGAAGATAGAACAATGTAGAAGAGTTGGCGTTGTCTTTTATGTTATAAGCCTCACAGCTATGTTTTCTCGATGTGAGGGTTCACAGGGAACACAATCTCGGACAGCTTGACATGTCATTGTAGTTTGCTGACATTAGGGAATTTTATTTGTTCAGCTCTGTTTGCTTGCGTACGGGTCAGAAAATATCTCGATTATCGTTATCCAAATTTTTGCAATCTCAGGAAAAATGTGATCTCCATAATCTTGGTTACTTTGTAATTTCGGTTACATGAGTCTTTTGTACGATAAATCCATTATAATTATATTTGACGTTTCTGAATTTTTGAGATGAGGATTGATTATTCATATTATTTGGATTCATCAGACTACTGTTCTCATCTTCAGTGTGATTTTCAGAACGTTTCGGTCGATGTAACCTCCGACGTTCTTCAGGTATATCTTGTCGAACTTGTGAATCAGGACAGAATTTCGAGCAGAACCCTTTATTTACTTCATAGGAGTAGTATGCTCTTGCTCCATCAGCCATGACTAGATAGAGGTCCTTAGTAATTTGCAATTGTATTTTTCGGTCACTCACACTGAGGATCGAACTACAATTGCAAACTACTTAGGACCTCTATCCAGTCATGGCTGACAGAACAAGAGCATGCTACCACCTTGAAGTAAATAAAAGGTTCTGCTCGAAATTCTGTCCAAATTCGTTGCAGTTAATTCTACTCTATGCGACCAAGGCCGCCAACCCTCAATATTTCCTCCTGTATCAGAAAACACTATGCGACATACAAATATCTGTACTTGACGTTGCCAAACTAATCAAAAACCTTGATTCCAGTAAAGCAACTGGTCCTGACGGCATTCCTATTATAGTGCTAAACAAGCTTCGACCAGAACTAGCTCCCATACTTACAAAGCTGTTTAATTGCTTCTCAACACCCTATAAAACCTCGTCAGTATGCACAGTATTTAAGAATTCAGGTGATCGGCCATCTCTTTCTCAGTACAGGCATATAAGTCTCCTGTGCATCATGAGTAAGTTGCTGGAATCTATATTAAACAGAGAAGTAGTCAACCACCTCAGCTAAAATAAACTTCCTAGTGACATACAATATGGATTCTGTTCTGCTAGATCTATAGCAGATGTGCTTACGGTTATATCTCATAGGATTAGCGAATCTCTTAACGAAGGCTTCCTCTCTAGGGCAGTTGCTCTTGACATATCAAAGGCCTTTGATAAAGTATAGCATAAAGGTCTACTTCACAAAATCTTCAGTTACGGTATAGCAAGAAATGTCTTCTCAATTATTAAATCATTTCTCTCTGATAGGTTCATAAGAGTAGTGGTTGATGTGCAGAAATCAGAAGCTCACAGTATCAATGCTTGAGTCCCTCAAGCGTCCATCCTGGGCCCAACTCTTTTCCTGATCTACATCAATGGTCTTCCAAATCATATCCTTAGATCATTCGTAGACATTTATGCTGATGACACTACTATCTATAGCAGTACATCAAAGACCGTAAACGACCAAGTTCTCTCTGATTCTATCTCCTCTGATCTTGGGCATGTGGCACAATGGGGAAAGAAGTGGCTGGTTACTTTTAATGCATCTAAAACTAAGCTTCTGTCTTTACATCATCAACGCTCTGATCTCCATCTGGCATCAATTGAAATGAATGGCTTTCGTCTTGGGGATGCTCCATGTTGTGACAAGCTCCTGGGCTTGACCTTTACTCCTGATCTGAGATGGAACACATACATCAAATCTGTTGCCAAGGTCGCTGGAAAAATGGTGGGGTCCTTCTATCGATCTGGTAGATCGATCACTGCTGATGCAATTCTCTACTTATATAAGAGCCAGGTACGTCCAGGGGTGGAGAACTGTTGCTACATCTGGGCAGGAACTGCTAGAAAGATATTATCCTGCCTTGACAGAGTTCAAAATAGACTTCGTAGCCTAGGGGGGTGCCCTTTTCTCTTCTCTGCAACCTCTTTCTCACAGAAGAGATGTTGCGAGCCTGTCTATGCTTTATCATTATTTTAATGGCAAGTGCTCGTCTGAGCTCCAATCTGTGGTCGCCTCTCACCAAACTTTTACGAAAAACACTCGTCTAGCAGAAATCACTATCAATAATTTTCCCCACTCTTTATCTGTGCCTAAACTTAAACGTAGATCCCATGAAAAAACTTTTTTCTTAGCACTGCATGCCTGATTATAATATGGTTGTCTCCAAATCCAACGTAAACAAGTTCTTGATGAGCCGTTCCCCTTAAGTAATCCAATTTGCCAAATTTCCACTACTAACAATTACTACATCATTGTCCCATTGACTACTGTACACTTATTAACCCTTATCCATGAATGGCAATCGGGCCTTGATAATGTGGTGACTACTTTGTAAAAAAAAAAAAGAGATAGAGTTTGACGGACAGACAGACAGACAGACATATAGCCTTTTATATAATAAATGTAAGCTTTATTTTTACAGTTTTTACAATGCAATATGTGTATGTGACTACACATTGTCATGCTTTGTCCAACAGAAAAAAAGGTAATTGAGATGAGGGATGATATACTACTTTTCTACTCCGAACAATTAATATGATACCAACAAGAATAAGGATAATAAAACAAGAATAAACTACATAGAACAACAACAACAAAAATAATGTAGAAATATGTTGATTTCGTTTCGATATTTCATTTCATTTAAAAAACGGTGTCCAGAAAAGTATTTCATTGAACAGAATCAAGCAAAACTTGAACATCGAATGTAGCAGCAAAACCTGGAAACATATACCAGAAAGAACTGTTGGAAATATGTCGTGCACCATACGATATGAAAAGAAACTGAAATTTTAAAGATCTCCATCATTCTTACAGTTATTGGAGCAACTGAACTCCCGAAGAACAATTTCAAAAACTACCTCACGAATATACTCAGTGTACCAAGTGCTAGAGAAATACAAACAATTTCACTTCAAGGAATAGTTAGAATTCTAAAAATATCCTTTAGTTCGAATGCTTGGGATAGTGGGTGAATGTACACATCCGGCAGAATGCCCCATCCCTAGTAAAAATAAAATAAATATGTAAAGGCAGAAGTATTGATAAGAGAAAGGAAAGTTCACAGACGAAGTAGGTAAAGATAATGGATAGGGTTAGAATTGGAAGGAGTAGAGTTAACGGTAGACCGAACATCAGGAGTTTGATTATAGAGGATTAGTTGATGGGTATGTTTTGGTGGTGAGTAGGTATGTAGAGAAATAAGGTGCATACTAGAAATCTAAGGTTGTCTGGGAAGCAACACACACTGTGTGTGCAGTTTTAGTCCAAGGAGACCAAGATAAAAAAAAAAGATAGAAAATAATTCCAACTCGCTTATTCTTAGTAACAAAAACACTTTTTCATTGTTACAGCCGTGATATCATCCACATGATCTCGAACCTTATTTCGTTTCGTGCTCCCCGTCTCTCGCGTGATCGTTTTTTTTTTTTTTATAGTCTTTTTTTCTTTACTGGTGACGTCACTTCGCACACATTTACATGCGCGCATCCACACTATGTAACAGAGAGTGTAGATCAAATGTAAGTAAGGAGTACTGATAAGGCGAGTGCTACGACAGTTTGTGGAATGAGGTATGATAGATTGGTTGTTTTTGTTTTACGGCATATCAACCCTTCTCAGGTTATCTAATGCCGAATCCAAATATCAACCCTTCTCAGGTTATCTAATGCCGAATCCAAAGATTTTGAAGAAAATTTCTTTAATAGAATATATTTGTTGTTTTCAAGTCGGTTTCTATTTAACCCATAGTTGGCACCCTAACAGGTACTACCACTTTGGGTCAGAGTGGACCTGGGAGCAAGCTTGGGCCTCACCAACGGATATAGTTTAAGGTCATATCCAGGACCAGGTATGATAGAGGTGTAAAAGAGTTTATGCAGTTAATGAGAATGGATTTTGATGAAATTATAATTATTATTAATCCTGTCAATTAATGTTATCAGTCTTTGAAAGTCAACATTTCTTCTATGTCTAAAAACACCGGGAGAAGAAATTAATTTTGGATTTTCCGTTTTTCCTTAAACTATTAGGAAAATATATTTTGAATAAATTAAGAATTAACGCTTAAAAATAAGTGATAAACAGGAAAATCTAAGAATGAAAAACAAAGGCAGCAAAATAATTAAAAAATGAATAATGGACAGATATTCTGAAAATACGTCCATTCAATCTGTACATTTAATGATACAAAAAGCACAATGTGACAACCCAACGAAAATACAATTTAAAATTTTAGTATGAGAGACTGACGAAAATGTTATTTCAAATTAATACGTGACAGACTAAGGAAAATTTTATTTCAATTGTAAACATGACAAACCAAAAATGTTATTTCAGTCTTAAGCAGTACAGACCAAAGTAACTGTTATTTCAAACTTAAACATTACCAACAAATAAAAATGTTATTTACAACTTCAGCGTGACAGACAAAAAATGTTATTTCAAACTTAAGCATGACAGACTAGCGAAAATTTTATTTCATACTTAAGCGTAATAGACGAGAAAAATGTTATTTCAAACATAGCATAACAGATGGATAGAATTTTTTTTTTTCCAAACTTAAATATGATAGAATCACCGAGCTACAGACAGAGACTCTTATAGAAATACTTAGACACTTTACCAAAGATGCTTCCATTGTATCAGTGGATGTTTAATCATAAAATTTCTATATCAAATCAAACTGTGATTGACAAACGATTGAACAAAGCCTCTTACAAAGATACAAGGACGCAGTTTTATAAAAGATAAACCAAAAAAATATCAACAATAAAACAAAAAAAAAACGGTTCCTGCAAGATGAAAGATTATTCCAGAAAATCCATTTTCGAAGAAGAAATGGCAGTGAAAGTGCTTTTTTTTCTGATATCTTCTTCGCTTGTGCTTTTTGTTTTAGTGTTTAATTGAAACACTTGTCAGAGAAAGAAAGGACAATAGATTTTAGAAAGATTGGAACGGTTTTGCTGTATTTATTAGATTTGACAAAGGATTAGTGAAATGGGGGAAGGGTTAGGGTTATCAATAAAATGCAATTCTTTGAATAGAAAATCTTAACCATATGATTATCTATTCTTCTTTGGATACGTAAACATCAGATCTTAGTCGAGTATGTTCGTAATCATTTTTACAAAGCAAATTGCCAGGACAAATAACACCCTACCTGAGAGCTCATCTTTCAAACTCTTCGGCTTAATATTCACAGGCAATATGAATTAGAGCAAGCACATTGAGGACATCGCCAATGCTGTTGTAAAGAAGGTGGACTCCTCTACTTTATTAGAAAATTATTCATACCAAAGTGTATCCATGGGTCGAGTAATGTTGCCACATCTGGGCTGGTGCATCTATCGATAGTTTCTCATTCTTAGAGTAAAAAAGAAAAAAATCTGAAATCCAATAGGTTCTACACTATCAGCCAATCTCCAACCTCTGTTCCATCACCACAAGATTGCATACAGGTTCCTATTTTACAAGTATTTTAATGGAACGCCTGACAAACGTGTAGCAAGTGTGCTCCATCGATTAACCCAACAAGCGGCAAAATCCCATCCCTTCACTGTTGATGTTCCTGGTTGTCGGAAAGACTTCTACTCTAATAACATGGAATGTTTAAATGGAATATGAATAGACATCTCGTTGGTCAACTCCCCCCAGACCCCTGTAATGCAAAATCCCCAAAAGTAGTCCCTTATGTCCAAGTGGCAATATGCCTTGTTTGAAGTGAAAAACAGTTCTCCTGGTTTACATAACTCTTCAAAGGTATTTGCACTCTTATCAACGGAGAATCGTGAAGATATTAGACTGATCTATATTTTTATGTAAAATTCTACTCGATAATTTTTCCCTAATTTTTTGGTGTGGGTTCCTACTTTTGTCTGATACGCAAGTATGTAAAATAGCTTTCTTGTTGATTTATTGTGAACTTCCATAATTCTCTTGTGTGTTTTGATATAATTGCACCATTTAAAAACTTTTTTTCAGTAATTCGTTACAACGTATCAAGGCCAAAAGCCACTCGAGGGTGAGCGTTAATGAAATGGAATAATTGTCAGTTGAAAGATTAATATTTTGGCAGTATTTAAAAAGGAAATGGATTAAATTTGATTATTTATAAGGGCGGTTTATGACAAGTATTTATTGACATTGAATACGGTTATGGTGGAATCTACAGGGGAAAGTCCTGCGATAATGTGTTCCAGCAGCAGAAAGCCAAGGTATAAATCATGTTTAATTTATGTCGTTGGAACTAAAGAAAATAGTGTAAGTTATAGCTTGTACAGTGTCTTTTTTCTTTTTCTCCTTTAACTATTTTCTTGTAGATGTTTATATTATTCTCTCTTCTGTCTTTTCTTTCACCAACCTCAGAATCAATGAAATATTTTTACAATAGCCAATGTCAATCGCGGTACAGATAAACCTAAGACAGTTCCATCCCTGCCCCGTTGCCATCAAAAGTGACAATAAGCTGAAGATGACACACAAAACTCTATACTTCATTGAGAAAGAATGCAGAAAAGAGAGGGATGTCGTTTGCCATAATTGATTCTTTAATTAGACATTTGAAAGTAAACCTATAATTATAAACCAATGCCTTTTTCTTTGCCGTTCACATGCTGCTGCAAATGTTTTTCTTTCTTTTTTTTTTTGTGTGTGTGAAGAAATGCCATGTAGATTCTTTGATAGAAAGTACATGTTAGATTGAGTTTACTTTTATTTGTAATTCAGAAAATTATAGTTGTGGACATATTTTGGTTGTTGAATTTGGCGGGGGTGGGGGGAGGTAAAGGGGAATAAAAGCAGAAAGCTGAAATTGATAGAATGGATTCTAGATTATTTCAACTATTTTTCGGATACATACATACATATTTATAAACGGCTTTATCTGTTTGTCTGTCACGTCTTTGTAAAAAAAAAAAAAAAATGTTTGGACCATTCTACCGCTCTAGAAAGTATCTCACTCCCAACGTAATTCTCTACCTATACAAGAGCCAAATACATTCTAAGACGGAGTACTCCTAAGAGTACCCTTTCCTGTCTTGGCAGGGTACAAAACAGTCTTCGAAATCTGGTGGACAGGGACCTTTTTGCTTCTTATACTTTTTGCTTCCTTTACTTCCTATTTCTCACAGAAGAAACGTTGTGAGTCTATCTTTATTCTATATTTATTTTCATGACAGGTGCCCCTCCCCTGCAAAACATTTGCAACAAATACTTGCCTCGTTAGTACAACTGCCAATAATTTCATTACTCTCTATCGGTGCATAAAACCAAACTAACATTTCCCAGAGCAAAGTTTCTTTCCTAATACTGTCAGTCTCTAGAATATAATACCATGGGTCTGCTTCCCAGCTTACTATAACATGGTGGTTTTCAAGTCTAATATAAACCAGTTCTTCTTTAGATGTCCTCTGAAATAATTAAATCCTACCCAAGTTCCACAATTATCGGTCATCACGGTGTTGCCTCACCGTTTGTCCAACACTAATTGACCCTTATCCTCGAATGGTCTTTGAGTTTTGATGAGCGGTAACCCCATCCAGTAAAATCACTACATACATGGGTTAAAAGAACACATTTTAAATGCGTTCAAACATCAGTCGTTCTATCACTTAAGTTTGAAAGAGTATTATTAAAGATCGATCTATTCAGTGGTTAATCAATTCGATTTTTTATATTTTTTGGTCACACCTTATTAAAGTAAAGAGCAACTCGAGGACAAGCGTTAATGAAAAAGATTGTCAGCCAAAAATTGATTAATACAACGAACATAATTCGCTTATTTAGAAGACAATTCATGATAAATACTTGTTGAAAATAGATTTGAAGACGACTATATTGCAGTTCTCAGGTAATAAATTCTGTGGTTATGTGTTCTACAAACGGGAAACCCTTTTATAAAAGCTCTGAATATGAAAATTCCTCTTAATGCTAGGTACATGGAAGAAGAAAGGATAGTCTTTTTCTGTTGTGATAGAAGAGGAGTTCTTGCAATGAGTGTTTCACAAGAAGAGATTGGAGTTCAGTCGAGCATCTATAGAAATAAATTTGCTTTGGTTGTTTTGTTTTACGAGATATCAACCCTTTTGGGGTTATTTAATGCCGAATCCAGTATTTTTGGAAAAAAAGTTTTATGCTTCAAGTTCTTTATATCTTCAAATATTTGTTTATGGAGTTTGGCTTGGTTGGTTTGTTTTGTTAGTTTTGTTGTTTTTGTTTGTGACTTTGTAGAACATGATTGAGTTTTACAAAGGGAAAGGAAAACAGAACAATAACATCAATGTTTAATGCATTTCAGATCAGGAAAGCAGTATCTGCAGACAGTCTGATCTGGTAGCACCAGTCTTTACATTTAAAATGGCATTTTTGTCCACCAACTGCATAGATTGAATGGACGCATCTTGTTCTCGTTTTGTTTACCATATCTTCCTTTTCCGTTGCTTTCTAATCATGATTATTTTTCTAGCTTTTACAGATGCGACCATATATCTGCAGAGAGGCTTTGTATGTATGCAAGTTTGATGATAGCATTTTCATCACTGCATGTATTGATTTAATGATCACATCTTAAGAATATACATTCTCGTTCCTTTTTTATTAAAGTATCTCAGTAAAAAAGTACATGTTAGATAAGATTTGCTATCCATTTGTAATTCAGAAAATTGTCTGTTCCATTTTGGAGTATAGGGGAATGGAATATCGAGAATGGAATTTCTACAGTATATGAAATAGCTTTTAGATTAGTTGAACAATCTACGAAAAAAATAAATTACACTGATATTGAAATATGTATCTTAATTCCTAAGTGCTTATCCATGAAACTAACTGAGTGGTTCGGTGGATACGAGAACTGTAATCTCGGGCATTGGTTCTTAACAAACACTCGTCTTGTTACAACCACTATCAACAATTTCCGCCACTCTTGATCTATGCCTAAATTTAAATATAAATTCCATGAACAGGTTCTTTCTTAGAACTGCTGCCTGCGGAACTCAGTACCACAAGTCTGCTTTCCAGATAACTACAACAAGTCCAATGTAAACAAGTTCTTTTTGAACTATCTCGTTAAATAATCAAATTCTACTCAATTTCAAACACTACCAATCACTACACTGTTGCATCACTGACCACCTTACACTCATTAACTCCTTATCCTCAAGTGGACTTCAGGCCTTGATAAGTGATTACTCCCTTGTAAAACTACGTTCCGTGAAGATGCTGACAATCTTTCTGTGAATATCCAATTCTAAAAAAGAATCAAAGAAACTCATGTAAACACAAATTGAACAAATAAAAAAGTCATGACTTGCTGATTCTTATGAACTTATATTTACTTATATTCACTTGCCTCTCCACGAGGGCAGAGTAAGGCACAACGTCGGCTTTTAATGTGGGAAAAATATCGCTACCAAAATTAGGACATAATTAAAATTGTTTCAGTTTAGAAGGATTTATTCTTCATAAACCGAGGACAGAAATAATTGTAGTATCAGAATAACTACTACACTTTGCTATCAAAAAGACGAAATATTAATTTTAATATAGCCATATGGAATAGCTTCCTAATGTTATGAAATGCATTTATTTATAAAAATACTTTTTAAACTTAAGTATGACAGATTAATAAAGAGATAGATGATAATGGTAACTTTCCTTCTCGTTAGACAATGGCGTTGTATACCTAGTTGTTGCACTGCATCTGCTGTGGCTATATAGTCCAATTCTAAATTTACGGTTTTGGTGACACTTGCTGCAGGTGGAGTCAGTCATAGGAATGGTGGGACGGCTGTATCCTCTGTCACCTGCAGACTCTTTTTTTCCCCATCGTCTTTCTCTCTTCTCTTCTGCTGATTGAGTTTAGGTTAATAACTGGTAACTGTTAATTCTCTGTTGTTTCTAGTTGCAAGCTGGAGTGACCTCTCCAGGTGCAGGCCTAGGTGAATGAAAAGGAGACCTAGGTTTGCTCTGTTACCAGGGTTCCCCTTTCAGCATTAGAGTTCGACAGAAAGGCAGGCCAATACAGTCGGTGTCAGCATGGCTGTAGGAGTTGCTGCAAAAGTGTTGCAGTGTTCCACCATCTATCAGGAATCCAAACCGGATTTTTATCAGGGTTTACTCCTTTAGTCTTTGCCTTTCCCAAAACATCCACAAAGTAGTGGAGCTATTTGCCTACAGCTGGGGGTTGGTTCATTAGAACCAGTGTGCAACCACGAGAGATAATATGATATAAAAATGTATGTCAGTAATGCTATATTTGTAAAGATTGAAGACATGTTTTCGATTGAAAGGATGAAACGAAATGGAAAATCATGAAAAAAAATACACAAATATCTTTTAGACTTTTACTTTTATGCACCCCAAACAAAGTTTATTGCTACTGAGACGTAAAGGGCTACTGTGATTATGACCAAATTTATAGGGAGCATGCTAAGTGGGGAGTTGTACAACAGAACATGTGTTCACATTACATTAAATATTCTGCATGTTAGTGCAGTCAGAAAAACAGGGTGCAAAGAGGAAATTCCAAAGACATTCCATATGAGAACAGAAACTATTGGAGTGAAAAAATTTTTTCCAGCATCTGAAAGCATTTACAGTGAAGAGGTGTGATTTTTCTGCTAATCAGGTTTGTCAAGCGTCTTTACATTGAGGGGTACATGTACAGTAAGTTAGTTGGAACACATTCTATAAAAGTACTGATAAAACAAACACAAGAATGCAACACTATGGTGATGCTACAGGGGCTGGAGCATGGTAGACAGTGCAATATCTATTAGGTTAAAAACTTGTTTGCATCCTGTCCAAGAAGGAGGGACTAGTGGCTGGTGCACCAGATCAAATGTGACAACAATGTTCCATGCATGGGTGAATGGCGGCTTTGTAGACAGGATACAGATTAACATAATAAGTTTTCTAGTATAGGGAGCATACCTTCTTTGAATTGGAGATAGATATTTTAAATAAGAACATATGTAATAAAGATGCACCCATTTGGCCTGCCGATTAGAAATTAAATTTCTATTTTAAACCTTAGTATGAGTGACCAAGAAAAATGCCATTTCAAAAATGAAGAAACAATGAAGGGACATTTTCAGATGTGTCTAGTTTACCTATCTCTGTTAGAATCTCTCACACTTCAGTTTTAAATTGTAATTTCTTCAATCTATTAAAGCTTAACATGGTACCATTTTCGCTCTCCTAAAATTGTCCATTGTTTTTATTGTCAACAGAAACAGCTGTTCATTTCTCTGAAGTAGTTGGTGATGAGTAATTGTAAAGATAGTCGCAGTGATGATGTGGCAGTCGCAGAGATATTTTGTTTTATTATTAAGCATTATTGTAATGTTATTTAGTACTAATACAGATTGTAGCGTTAGAAAAAAGTAAAGTCTCTCCTTGTTCTGCTGTATACAGTTGGCACAGTAAATAGTGACATCTCTCTGTAGTAGTTACAGTACTAGTTGTAGATATGTTTATATTTTTTTCCTTTTATTTCTTTGTGGCTAGAATCAGCATCGGCATGATATTTTGCTGTAAGTGTTGGACGACTTTTAGAAATTGACTATTTTTCACCAAGTTTGTATTTATCCCTCTTACTCTGAAGTTCACCTTTCTTCCAGGTTTTCCAAGTTTTTCTTTGTCTTCATTTTTGACCTTGACTCAGCTATCTCAATTTTTCTACAGCTACTAACCCAGGAATTTGTTTCTACATCTACTAACCCAGGAATTTTTCATTATGAACATACCATTAAAGTCTTCTCCTCAGATATATATACTGTCCAAAATTGATTTTCCTTTGAGTTCTTAGATTTGAGCCCGTCTTAAAGAGTTACATTACACAGCCATTGTATCATTCTAATACAATTTCTCTCTATGCAACACATGTCCTCAACCCTCATAGTCCAGGTTTAACTTCCTTACATCATCACACTGCATATACATGCCTGATAGACTCTACCCTTGGTCGATGTGTTAACGCTCTGATGTTTAGTAATAGCAAAAGTTCCATAAACTTCTAATTCTAGATTTCACACCAACACCTGTTCCACCCTATGTCCCAATGCTATCAATATTTCTGAACCTATATTACTTCGCCATCCATGCATATTTTTTTCTAATTCATGGAAGCAATTAAAAAGAACATAAAGAACTCCATTATTTGCTCTGAGGTTTGATTTACTTTTCAGAGTAATTTGCACAAATACATCAAGATCAGCTGCACCTCTCTCTTTCAGCTACCATAGGATGGAAACAAACTTGAAGCTGAACCACTCCAATGTATACTCGCCTCTAGATTTTCTGCCATGTACTTCCTCTTCCCCTGACGTCATATCATGCCACATAGTCATAATTCTAAAATTTTAACTTCTAAATAGAATTTTTTAATTTTCTAAATCATTATAATCTCATGTGAAAAATACTGTTCTTTATGGTAGTTTCACATATCTGCATTTATACAGCACAATCACATTGGCACACCAGTTCTCATTAGATCACCAAAGTTAAGCAATATTGAACCTGGTTAGTATTAGATGGATGACTAATTGGAAATACCAGGTGCTGTATGTAGGAAGATGCCGACACCTGCGTGCAAAAATTGCAAAAACCTAATGATTGGGAAATACAAGCGATTGGCGATCACGTGTGAATTTCTTATTCCCATGAAACTTCCTCCTTTGGAGGAAATTGGTTCAAGTAAAAGTGAGTGGCGCTATTTTTTTTTAAGTACCTACATCTAATCGTATTATTTGGATTGATTAATTGTCATTTTCACAACGTTGCAGTCGATATAACCTCCTACCTTCTTCAGATGTATCTTGTCAAACTCCGAAATGTTTCTGTTAAACTCGGGAATTTGGATGGAATTTCGAATGAGGCTAGCATGCTCTTTTTCCATCAACCATGGCTGGATAGAGGTCCTAAGTAATTCGCAATTGTATTTTTTTGGTCGCTCACAGTGAGAATTGAACCTTCAACCTTCAGAAGAATATCACTTTTACAATTGATTTTTCCAAGTACTCTAACCACTCCAACCGGTGTGTGGGCAGTTCTAATATAAATTTTGGGAGCCTTAAGCCTTTTTTTCTAATTGAAAATATCACTATTTATTACTAATTATTATTACTATATGTTACTATATATGCTACTGTATATAATCCTTTTACTTATTACTGTATGTATTATCTATTATTTATAATTCCCGAGTTTCACAGAAACATTCTCAAGTAAGACAAGATACATCGGAAGAAGGTCGGAGGTTACATCGAGCGAAAGGTTTTGAAAATGACACTCCAAATAAGAACAGTACTCCGATGAATCCAAATAATACGAATAACTAATGCTCACCTAAAAAATTCGGAAACATAATACCTACATTTAAATATTTATATTCAGTTACAGTTATGTTTTAAATAGTCATATATGATGCCACATAGCCATAATTCTAAACTTTCAAATGGAATTATTATTGTTTGCTTCATTATAATCTCTTATAGAAAAATACCGTTCGTAATGTTATTTTCTCATGCCTGGATCTAAATATTGATATTCTGTCGCACGTTTCAAATAACATTTTCATTTCTGCTAAGCACAAACAGTTTGAACGGACGCATCTTAAGATTTGATTTTTCTTTTGCCCTCATCCTTTCTGTCAGCAGACAAGACTCCCTTTTCCTCAATACATCTTATCTGCCAAATGGATCACAAAGTGAACGATTTTCCCAAGGACATACGACTAACACTGAGATGAGCACTGGCTGGCGATTGGATCATGCGCCGATGCAATAGATTTGTATCTGTAGAAAGAAGGAAGCCGAAAAAGTTGTTTCTGATCATGTCTTCCACCAAGTGGCAAAGGAATCATTACAATTTCAGAGTTAAGTATCAAATGCAATCATGTGCAATTTGTGACTGACATTTGTAACCATATGAATGTGCGACTATTACGCATGCTCAGCCTCCAATGACAATGTATTCTTGCCTACAATTCACAGGTAAAGAGAAAACGAAAGCGGTTTTCTAAAGAGAGAGTATCAGAAAAGTAAGCATTTTCTATCTTAGCAATACTAAATGAAAATCATATATATACATATCTATATATATCTTGAGTGAATATAAAAATATATACTTTTTAATGTATATATTCCTTATAAAATAGTCCAAATAGTTATGAATAATACACTCAATTAATAATATGTATTAGCACCTTATTTCAGTTACCACAAGAATTTCAATCCACATTTATGATTTTTATTTCTTATATTTATTCATATTTATGTATGAAAAAAGTAAATATATAAATTCGCCTATATATTAAAAAAAAGAAATAAATATAAAAAATTAAAACCATGGTTGTGGATTTACTTTTTGTGGTAACTGGAATGCAAATTTACAGTATGTAATATATATATATTTCTATCTCTAAAATTATATAAATGCAACTTTGTCTGTGTGAGTTCGTTCCTTATAGACTCCAAAAACGGCTGAACAGATTTTCTTCTAAAATTTACAGAACTTTAGTGTATAAGTCTGGGAGTGATCTTAGTTAAGTTTCGTCTCAGAATATCCCAGATAATCACTGATAATCGGGAATCGAAACTGTTATTTTAATTTATCTATCATCGATAAAGCCATTTTTTCATGTTGTCGCTTAGCAACAGTGATAAAACCACATGCCGTGAAAATTCTACTCTGGGTAAGTTTATAGCATGTTTTTTTTTTTTTTTTGCATGATGTAGTCTTTAGGTTCAAACTCCGCACGTAAATTTCCTAATGTTTTTTTTCATTAACTGTAAAGAAGTTTATATAAAAGAAACAGTAGGTTCTCTAGAGTGCAATGTAGAATAACATATCTTTTGGACTAAGTTACTGCATGAAGGCACGTGAAGCTTCATTGCGGGCGATTTTACAGATTTCAATGACATTAAAAATATAGGAATGTGAAATATTCGTTGATCATCATTCAATCCTGGGCAACGTCGGGTCTCCTTGCTAGTATATATATATATATATATATATATATATATATATAGAGAGAGAGAGAGAGAGCGAGAGAGAGAGAGAGAGAGAAAATACGAAATGAAAATTTAAGACAAAAAGGGACTCCAATTTATGAAATAGTGAATAAACAAGGCAACATACTAATACAAATAAAGACGCAAGCATCATTAAAGCAGAATGAAAATATTTCAATTCTTCTCTTCTTGGTTAATCTTCCAGCCATTTTATATATATATATATATATATATATATATATATATATATATATATATATATGCACATATATATATGGTTTTCTGAGGGGCCAAAAATCGAAAGATCCGGAATTGATATATTGATTTCGCCTTGATTTGCTATGAGTAAAACGGCCTGTAAAAATATATCAAAGTTTTGAATTGAAAAAAAAAAAAGAAGTTAAATGAATAAAATATTGGTCAATGGAAGGTAGTCTAATCTTATCTGTTTCTCTCTCTCTCTCTCTCTGTGTGTGTGTGTGTGTGTGTGTGTGTGTGTGTGTGTGTGTGTGTGTGTGTGTGTGTGTGTGTGTGTGTGTGTGTGTGCCCAGCCTTACCCGATCGAAAGATATTTCCGGGCAGAGGGATTAGTCACATACTCACATACTATTTAAGGTACACCAAATATCCTAACTTGTTACGAAAAGTTACGTTAGATTTAGGGAAGCATAAAACACATCCGTCTTGGTCTATTAAACACTACGTAACTCTCATAGCTCAAAAGGGATATAACTCTCATAGCTTAAATAATAAGCTTACTAGCGGTTTTAAACGTAGCTGTTGTCAGCTATTAATAATTGAAAATATATTGAATTAAATATAAATTAAATAAAAAATATAATAAATAAATCAACTTGAAATAATATTCTTAAATAAAATAACTAAAATTATTCTATTACAAAAAACAATAATTAATTATTACTCTATTACTATCGATTACTATATTGTCCTTTTGACTATTCTACACTCTTTATCCTTGAGTGGCCTATCGGCCTTGATAAGTGGTGACGCCTAAGTAAAAAAAAAAAAAATTACAACAAACAATAGTTAATTATTAAAATATATTTTTTAATGTAATATGCAAATGAAGTTATTCATTGAATGTAGATTTCTTTTGAATAAATAGGATATGTAGAAATCACGCTGGAATAGAAGTGTATACATTTTCAGTACGAAAATTAAATTGTGAATCAATGTACCTTTTGTACATATTAAACAAACAAACATACTGGAAGACGACTTAATTATAATATAGGGTGAGTCACGAGAAACAGATGTTTTTAAGGAAAACAAAACTCTGTGAATATTTCAACAAGACTATCTTCCTCACTCCCTATTCCTTACTCAAGGAGAGCAAAGAGCGTTTTAAAAACACCCGTTTTCCATGACTCCCCCTGTATATATACATGCATTAGTGATACTTGGCATCTAAAGAAAGATTAGGTTTAAAACTCCTCAAATTCATACAGTTTGTACACAATTTAATTAATATAGACAAAAGGCACACTGTTTTCATGATACAAAGTATTAAGTAAAATTAAATTTCAAGTGACAGTTTTCTAGAGATGGCAGGTTCAATCCTAACTACAGGTGATACTAATTAAGAATAAAATCAAAAATGGAATAATAGTTCAATCCAGTCATGGCTGACAGAATGAACACAATCTACCCCGTGGATTAAATAAAGGGTTAAGTTCAAAATGACAAAGATTCCTGAGTTTGACAAGACGCACATGAAAAAGACCAAGACGTTTTTTTCTCTGAGTTGCTTAAAAAACTGCCGACCTTCTCCATATCTCTCAACCCTCAAAAGTGAAAAATCACAAACATCCAAACAAGATTAAACCCAGAACTCTAACTCCCAACGTAGACCCCCACTACCAGGTCTCCCTCTCTAAAATCAGGGGTCTATGCTTCAATCTTCCAGAGGTTGAAATCCAATTACAGGAGACTAAACCAGACTTATTATTCCTGTGCAAAACTGGCATAGGACCTATCGTTTCTCTAGATGAGTTTGCGATTATCGGATATTCAAATCTGACATAAAAATCTGAGCCCCAAAATCGTCATGGGCATGGAATATGTACCTACAGTAAAGATGGCTTTCCATATGGTAGGGACATACCCAGAGATGATCCAAATTTGCCCTACATGTGTTTCAGAGTAGCACTTTCTCACAGCACTGCATTCAAATTTGCTGTCTAATCCTAACCCCATAACAGCTGAGTTTCTACAATTGAAAGAATCTCTGAAAAAATTGACCATATTCTGTCTAACCATCCCTCGGCTAACATTCACGTCTGCAGACTTCAATGTTCACAACGTTGAATGGATAATCCACTCAAACAAGACGGATGATGAGGAGAGGTAATGTCATGATTTCTCGATTGCCTATGACCTTACGCAAATTGCTCACAACCCCCTTCTAATATACCCGATTCCGATTGACAATATGCAAGTCTCCTTGACCTGTTTCTTACAACCTGCCCTGACATGTGCTCATCCTCCATTCTGTCTCCATTGGAATCTTCCAATTATTCAATTGTCTCAGTTAAGATAAAAACAAAATGTAATAAGTCCTCGGATATACCTCTGCATTGTGCTGTGTATAGATACTCTATGGCTAACTGGGATGACTTTTGAACATTCATATCAGATATACGTCAAGTTTAAAGTAGCAGAGCAGCAGCTTGGCTCTCACCAGTTTTAGCAAATAACAGTTTTAGCAGGGTTCTGAACAGAAGCGTGTCCTCTATCCCCACCATCAGCAATGAACATGAGATAATCTCGTAAGCATCTGACAAAGTAAAACTCTTTTCCAAAAATTTTGCAGCAAATTCTACCCTTTGCGATCAAGGTCGCCCACCCCCATATTCCCTCCTGTGACAAAACACACTAAGCGACATACAAATTTCTGTAAATAATGTTGCGAAGCTTATCAAAAACCTTGATTCTGGTAAAGCAACTAGCCTCGACGGCATTCCAGTCATAGCATTCAAAAAACTTCAACTAGAACTAGCTCCCATAGTTACAAAACTGTTTAAACATTGTCTTAAAGAGAAATGCATCCCAACATCTTGGAAAACTTTATCAGTCTACTCTGTATTTAAAAATTCCGGTGATCGACCATCTCCCTCTCAGTACAGACCAATCAGTCTCCTGTGCATTATGAGCAAGTTGCTGGAATCTGTGATAAATAGAGAAGTGGTTAATCACCTTGTTCAGTGACATGCAATATGGTTTACGTTCTGCGAGATCTACAGCTGATGTACTGTTATATCACACAGGATTAGCAAATCACTTGATAAAAGCTTTGTCTCTAGAGCAATAGCTCTTGACATATAAAAAGCTTTTAATAGACTGTGGCATAAAGGCCTACTTCACAAGATCGCCAGCTATGGAATAGCTGGGAATGTTCTCTCAGTTATAAAATCCTTTCTCTTATAAGAACAGTCATTGATGAGCAAAAACTCACTGTATTAACGCTGATATCCCTCAAGGTTCCATCTTGGGTCCAACCCTGTTCACGATCTTCATTCATGATCTTCCAAATCACATTCTTAGATCATTAATAGAAATTTATGTAGATGAAACGACAATCTATGGCGACACTTCAAAGGCCAACAATGACAAAGATCTTTTTGATTCTCTCTCTTCTGATTTTGAGAATGTGGTGTAATGGGGAAAAAGGTGTCTGGTTAATTTTAATGCATTGAAAACCAAGTTACTCTCCTTTCATCATAATCGCTTTGATCCCCACACCCCAACTGAAACGAATGGATCTAGTCTTAAGCTCCATGTCTTGATAAGCTTCTGGGACTGACATACTCTCCTGATCTGAAATGGAACACATACATCAAATCGGTTGTCAAGATCGCTGGAAAGATGGTTGGATCACTCTACCACTCCAGTAAGTATCTCACTCCTGATGTGATTCTCTATCTATATAAAAGCCAGGTGTACTGTTCAATGGAGTACTGTTATACATCTGGGCAATGGAGAACTGTTGTACATTTGGGCAAGAGCTGTTCAGCACACCCTATTCTGCCTACATAGAGTTCAAAACAGTCTTTGAAACCTAGTAGGTGATGTCCTTTTTTCTTCCCTGCAACCTCTTTCCCATAGAAGAAACGTCGCCAGTCTGTCTTTGCTCTATTGCTAGTTTCATGATAAGTGCTTGTCTGAACTCCAATCTATGGTCTCCCCTTGCCAAACTTTCACAAAAACACTCGACTAGCTAAAACAACTATATATGATTTTCCCCACTCTCTATCTGTTCCTAAATGTAGACGCAGATTTCATGAACAGAGCTTCTTTTCCAGAACTGCCCGCCTTTGGAACACTGTTCCGCTGGCATGCTTCCCAGCTGAATACAACATGGTAGCCTTCAAATCTAATGTAAACAAGTTTCTGTTAGGTCGTCCTCTTAAATTCCACCCTATTTACATCATTAAGGATTACTTCAGTACCACATAACATTCATTAACTCTTATTCTCGAGTGGCCTTTGGGCCTTAAGTGGTGACCTCAAAGTAAAAAAGAAAAAAGGTAGCATAAAAAATAAGAATGATACAAATTATCATTCCTTATCTAAAAAATTCGTATAATTTCATTTGCATTATTTTAGTTGTACCGAAATTGTTAGAACAGTTGTAAATATTAATATTTGTTTCATTATTTTTTTTTATACGTTCGCCTCTTACTTCAGGAAATGTCTCAACTTCAATAAATTGGTCCTCTGAGAATTCCTCAACTTCAAGCATTTAATATTTGTTTTTATTTGTTCTTTGGCATCCGAATCTTAGATTCATAATCATGCCAAGAAAAATGGCAGCTCACTTCGATCATTTATCAAGAAAAGATGAGCAATTACAAATTAGCTAAATTAATTCTCTGTTGATAATCGATAAAATAAGTTTCAAGATTTCCATTGGGAAATTGTAATTTATGTTTAAAGATAAATTAAAATGAGATTTCGTTTTGATTAAATCTTTTTAAGAACCAAGTACCAAAAGCGCTTATTTTCTAGCAAAATTTCACTCTCAAACTAAAAAGTTTCACTCTCAAACTAATTAACCGATCATTATGGATTTTGGAACACAACTGTTAGGCTTAAGGATGGAAAATAT
Organism: Euprymna scolopes; assembly: GCF_053919585.1. Classification (NCBI taxonomy): domain Eukaryota; kingdom Metazoa; phylum Mollusca; class Cephalopoda; order Sepiida; family Sepiolidae; genus Euprymna; species Euprymna scolopes. The sequence goes on from NC_136486.1 coordinate 148,358,350, forward strand.
GGGGTATATTTAGTTGAATTCTGTTTGCAAAGAAGGTATGGAAAAACTTTGTAAATAATCAGTTATTTGTGAATTTTAGTGAATTTCATGAAATTTTGCAATTTAATAAATATACCCTTAAAATTTAATTTAATTTTTTTTTAATAAATATACCCTTAAAATTTCATTTAATTTTTTTTTCATAATATACTCTTAAATTTAATTAATTTTTTTTTTAATAAATATATCCTTTAATTTCATTTTTTTAAAAAATAAATATACCCTTAAAATTTCACTTTGTTTTGTGTATTTAGAGTGTATATGTGAAAATTCAAATATTTCAGACTTGCATTAAATTTTATCCATCGCCATTAACTACTAATTATATAAGATTTCTTGAATTTCAATTTGTTCTTAAGAACCGTGGCGCTTAAGCCTAAAATATTTACTAATTACTAGAATCAAAATTGAAATAAGGATTCTGGACATAAGGAGTAGTATCATTATATGTTGTTCTTAATCTGTGTAGAAAAATGGTTTTGTTTATGGAATTAATTTTATGCATCCTTGAATGGATAGACTTTTACTTATGCAAATAATTTAATGAAACAGATTATTCATAGGAAACTAATAGTTCGTTTCTGAATTTTTGAGATGAGGATTGATTATTCATATTCACATGAACCCGTGGCACAGTGGTAAGAGTACTTGGAAAAATGAATTGTAAAAGTGATATTCTTCTAAAGGTTGAAGGTTCAAGTTTCAGTGTTGGCGACTGATATATGCAATTGCAAATTACTTAGGACTGCTATCAAGTCATGGCTGACAGAATGAGAGCATGCTACCCCTGTATAGTAAATATAGGGTTCTATTCGAAATTCTATCCAAATTCTCAAGTTCAACAGAAACATTTTCAAATTTAACAAGCTACACTTGAAGGAGGTCCAAGGTTACCTCGACTGAAACTTTGTGAAAATTGCATCCAAGATGAAAACAGTAGTCCGAAGAATCCAAATAACACGAAACTAATAATTGTAGAATCTGAACGAAATCTAGGAGTTAGTCTAACCTCAATACATTACCAAACATGCATGAACCCTTTGCGGAAGAGAGAGCACAGTTTCAGTATTAGTAGACGTAGCTGCTATACGAAAACACTTTGGAGCATATTTTTAGGTCCCCCAACAAAAGGAGGGTAAATTCATCCTTGTTCGTTCATCCATTCGTCTGTCCGCACTCTTCTCAATAACTATGCCATGGAATTTCTTGAAATTTTGCACAAACATTAAACATGATATGAGTAAAAAAAAGTAACAAAACGGATTTCCCAGGAAAACTCCGGTTGACTCCCTAGGGGTGCCTTTTCCGGTTAAAATGGGTAAAATTGACACTTTTGTGCTTATAAAAAAAATTGAAACATTAGATTTTTATAAAAGTTTCTGAAAGTTGTAACTAACTGATTTCTATATAATTTTTATTGTCTATACTTTGCGATAACTCTCGGGTGTGCCCCAGGGGCTCTTTTAGTGCTAATAAAAACACTCCATTTTGGGGACTATTTTACCATATATTTTCAAAATTTTCTGTGTATGTCTATTTAGCAGTTTTGTATGGTGTTTAACTCAAATTTCCATATGTTAAGGCCTTGGGGATTTTGGAGGCTAAATTGGAGGGAGGGGGGAATGATAGACTTAGTCATTTCTTTTTTTGCATGATGCAGAACTCAAATTTACATGTGTTAAGGCCAAAAAACAGCACCGTTTGTTTATTTTCACCAAGATTTAACGTCCCCTGAGGACTTTTGGGACTAAATGGGGGGGGCAAATGCTGAACTTAGTCATTTATTTTATGCCTCATTTACTGTGGACTCACGGGGGACCATGCATACTTCACTTGTTTTTTTATTAGAACTAGTTTGGTAACTTCTCACAAGACAATAAATAACACTGAAGGTGCAGGTGTTTGCTAGGTTACGTAACATTATATTTGTTAGGATTAATTAGACTTTTTACCTTTCAGTTTGATCGTTGCATTTTGCTTTAGGCCATCTACTCTCAGAAAACGGTGATCTTGGATTAGTGAGAGCAAAAACGAAAAGTCAAAGTTTATCGAATTGAACATGTTTATATTGATACTCACAGTTAAAGCTGACATTCTTTGTGCGCAAAGTATGCTTGAGTGGATGCATTCCCTCGCACGTACATGACGTTACATTTAGATGCTTTGCAAACTCCAGCAACACAGCGGCTTCAGATACCCCCATATATGTCATGCTTCCGCAAGTCAGCCGCAGGTTGGCTTCAGGGTTTCCTCCCCTCCAACGACAAGCCACCGTTAGGGTCTCGTTGCCATAAAGGGACTCATTCTGCCCTTTTACTTGCATTTTCGGATGGCCCGAAGGTGGATCTGCAATCAGAAAGAATAAGAAAGAAAAAATTGGAAAAAATATAATAATGTGTAATAAAAACACAAGAACACGATATATCGTATGAAACTTTATTCAGTTTACAATTATGAAGATAGAAACACAGAGCTATTCATAATTATCAATACACCAAAGAGATCTGCAACAAGAGAGATAATTTTATTGCAAAATGCAAAAACATTTATATTGGACAATATATAATTCACGATATAGTGTATGGCACTTCATTCAGTTTACTATTACATAGATACAAACAGAGAATATAACGAGTGTCGTCCATCAAAAATGGTGAAATAAAATTATGCTCCTCCATTGTTCATACTAATATTCATATAGAATGATGACTCAATCGGTGCAGTAAAAAAGAAAGAAAATATCTATAACGGTAAAATTGAAAAAAAAAAGATAATGAAAAAACGTATCAATCAGTATAAAAAGAAAAAAGGAAAATAGAAAACGTCTCATTATGGTCATAGAGTGGAAGATTTCGTTATGAATTAATTTCAAATTATCGGGGGAGGGGATCTGACTTTCTATTTGCTTTTTACTTCCTTTAAACATTTGAAATGGTATAATCCGGTACTTATTTACTCATGTGATGGGAGAGAAATATATATATATATATATATATATATATATATATATATATATATATATATATATATATTTTGCATATTTGTGTGTATACATAGATTTGGCATAATCTCTCTGACACACCAGTTCCCCTTAGATCATAACAGTTCAGCAATGTTGAGCCTGTTCATGACCATTTGGGAATACCAGGGGCTGTATGTGCTCTCTGCTTATCTCGGCATTGTTTCCAGTCGGCTTGGACTTCTTGCCACTGAAATCAGAAGTGTGGCTGAAGATTCCATGTGCATCTACCTTTACAGAGGGTATCGAGTGTCTCTCAAGACTGAATGGAGGTGATAAGATATATATATATATATATATAACTTGTTTGTAATGTTCCGAATTTTACTGAGTTTGTATAATTCAATAAATTTTCATATACCAATGAATTTTAAGCCAAAGAGAGATGACTTAAATTGTAAGCTACAAAATTATCATATTTCATAATTGAGCATTCATATATTGTTTTAACAAAAACCAAGACTAAAAATAAAAAGAATTGATAGCAACAAAAAGTGCATTTCATTGTTAGTTACAATTGTTTCAAGACTAATTGGACAAATTCAAACATTATGGCGTTTGAAAATTTTCACATAAATAGCTTTTCTTCAGACTTATTGAATAAAAAACACTTTAACAATACAACATTATGTAAAGACATTTCCCTTAAAGGAAATAAAGCATGCGAAAACATTTATCCCGGATGCATCTTTGTCAGGAGCCTATTTAAATATTTATATCTCTCCTAATTTTCGTATCACTATTTTAAAACCTGTCATAAGAGGTTACCACAAAAACCTGTACCCATTTAATATCTATTAATAATACTATTCGTTGATTTCTTAAATCATATTTCTATATTTTTTTTATTTTACATAATTTATTTTTGAAAAAGATTTTTTAGAATTTTATTTTTATATTTATAATATGGGAAAATCAACTAAGCTAAATCGTTACAATTATGTTAGTTTCGTATTCGACCTATGCTTGCTTCTTTGTTTACAAAAATATCGGCTATCTTATTTCTTAGATTTAAGACCATTTTAGGTTTATATTTTATTTAATAGGGAAATAAAGACCAACATTACCTCATACTTATTTAATCCTCATTCATTATTCAAGGTTATGGATCCCATTCTATTTTTTATTCCATCATTCTCTTTCGTACTTATCTATTGGGATTAGTGATTATCGGGTACCCTTAGCTATGAAGGGAGATAATCTCACTCGTTATTAATTTTAAAAAATTTGCTGAAATCATGGGAAACCAAGATTGCCGTAGGTACTCATAACAGTTAAAGGCAGACAACTAAGGCCGTTTGATGTTTCTAGTTTGGTAAACCCTAAAATGCGTCTATGATTTATTAATTAAACAGATACAGTAAAGGCTAAGCTAGCTTATTCAACAAATTAAGATTTTAAAGTATATCTTTAATCCTGAAGCTGATGATATACCCATGGTTTTAACCTACGTCTGCCATCCATCCATAATCTGCAGGGGTTATTCATGGCTCCAGAACCAAAATCACAATTCGTGAAGTGTGTTCTTGGATACCTAAATTACCAATTAGTCTTGAAACAATTGTAACTAACAATGAAATACACTATTTGTTGCTATCAATTCTTTTTTTAAATCTTGGTTTTTGTTAATACAGAATATATATATATATATATATATATATATATATATATATATATATATATATATATATATATGCACACTAGCCTGGGTGCCTGGTGTTGCCCGGGTGTTTGGGGTGTGAGCAGAGCAAAATAAAAAAGTGGTAGCAGGCAGGTTCGAACCTATACCGCAAAGGAGAAAAAGGGCATGAAAAAAAAGTGACGCCTTTGCTGTTGCGTCCATCGCCAAACCGGAAGTAGCGAAGGTTTAAATTAAGATTAGTCAATCGAAAAGAGGGGGTGACTTTCGAAAATATCGGCGAAAAAAGTGACCGCTCCTTGCAGAAAAGTGCCCAGTTGAGGGTAAAATAATTAATGTTTTGTTTTTAGCCAATTCTTCAATATTTTTCATCCGAAGGTCGAGCTTCAAAACGGTATCGATCTTGTGAAAATCTGTCGCCTCTGTCGAATGTTTTAGGCAGACATACATACATGCATACATTTAAACTGACAGGTGAAATTTATATAATAGATAAATACATATTGATCTTTATTATAGACTGTAGATTATAGATTATGCACTAAAAAGTTCTACAACAAATACAATACTTATAACGGATTGTAAATGACAAATTTATTTATATTACATGATGTCTTATTTACTGATTTATCATTGTGACATTTTTAAAGAGATGAACCAAAATCACACGCAATCCACAACGGATTTTTCCTAACATCAAAAATTGATTTTGTCTTTAACCTGGCCATCACGAGGAGACAAATAAATTAGAACACTTTCCTGTTTGTATTTTCAAATACGGGTTTTCGTATTACTTTTGTTAATAAGCATAAATAAGCCACAGCCAGTAACATCTTCGTGTCATTTTCCTTCTTCTAGTCTAGTTGTCTTATCAAGAGATCTGACATCTCTTTCTCTTCTGCATCACACAAAAATATGCAGTGGCACAAACATCGATTGGAACAATCAAAAATGTCCATTGAAGTGTGTAAAGACTAAAGAGATAAAACACAATCCAGACCTCTACTAGAAAGGCATGGAGAGTACTGGAATCTTGAAATGACTAACTATTTAATCCATAGATGAATGGAGAACAGACGGATTCGTACGTTTCCTTAAAAGGTGTCTGTGAAAATGATAAAGTAACCTTAACCAAACACGGACATGCCATGCTTAGTTTGCAGTATATGCATAGATATAAGAAATAGATTTTTATAGAAAATACTCAAAATGGCCGACACGCTGTTCAGCAGAAAAATCTATTCATAAGGTTTAGTGGTAGAGCCAGTTGTTATAGTTTGATGATAGTTTCAAATGGTAATTTCTATTAAACATTTATGAAAATACATCAGGACGTGCTTATACATGGAGTGGGAGTTGCTTATAAATAGAGTGGGAGTTGCTTATAAATGGAGTGGGAGTTGCACATAAATGGAGTGGGAGTTGCACATAAATGGAGTAGGAGTTGCTTATAAATGGAGTGGGAGTTGCTTATAAATGGAGTGGGAGTTGCACATAAATGGAGTAGGAGTTGCTTATAAATGGAGTGGGAGTTACTTATAAATGGAGTGGGAGTTGCTAATAAATGGAGTGGGAGTTGCTAATAAATGGAGAGGGAGTTGCTTATAAATGGAGTGGAAGTTGCTTATAAATGGAGTGGGAGTTGCTTATAAATAGAGAGGGAGTTGCTTATAAATGGAGAGGAAGTTATTTATGAATGAAGTTGCTTATAAATGGAGTGGGAGTTGCACATAAATGGAGTGGGAGTTATTTATAAATGGAGTGTGAGTTGCTTATAAATGGAGTGGGAGTGGCTTATAAATGGAGTGGGAGTTACTTATAAATGGAGTGGGAGTTACTTATAAATGGAGAGGGAGTTGCTTATAAATGGAGAGGGAGTTGCTTATAAATGGAGTGGGAGTTGCTTATAAATGGAGTGGGAGTTGCTTATAAATGGAGAGGGAGTTGCTTATAAATGGAGAGGGAGTTGCTTATAAATGGAGTGGAAGTTATTTATAAATGGAGTTGCTTATAGATGGAGTGGGAGTTGCTTATAAATGGAGTGGGAGTTGCTTATAAATGCAGTGGGAGTTACTTATAAATGGAGTGAGAGTTGCTTATAAATGGAGAGTGAGTTGCTTATAAATGGAGAAGGAGTTGCTTATAAATGGAGAAGGAGTTGCTTATAAATGGAGAGAGAGTTGCTTATAAATGGGTGGAAGTTATTTATAAATGGAGTTGCTTATAAATGGAGAGGGAGTTGCTTATAAATGGAGTGTGAGTTGCTTAAAAATGGAGTGTGAGTTGTTTATAAATGGATAGGAAGTTGCTTATAAATGGTGTTGCACATAAATGGAGTAGGAGTTGCTTATAAATGGAGACAGAGTTGCTTATAAATGGATAGGAGGTTGCTTTTAAATGGAGTGGGAGGCGCATATAACTGGAGAGGGAGATGCTTATAAACAGAGAGGGAGTTGCTTATAAATGGAGAGGGAGTTGCTTATAAATGGAGAGCGAGTTGCATATAAATGGAGAGGAAGTTGCATATAAATTGAGAGGAAGTTGCATATAAATTGAGAGGAAGTTGCATATAGATGGAGTTGCATATAGATGGAGAGGGAGTTGCTTATAAATGGAGAGGGAGTTGCTTATAAATGGAGAGGGAGTTGCTTATAAATGGAGAGGGAGCATCTTATAATTGGAGAGGGAGTTTCTTATAATTGGAGTGGGTGGTGCTTATAAATGAAGTGAGAGGTGTTTATAATGATTATTTTAATTTTCTAAACTGAAAATGTTAAAGAAAAATTTAATACTTTTGTCTCAAGTTTATAGATTTAAATATTAATTTAGTTATAACTTTTAAGATTGTTTATTGTAGCATCAACAAAAATATTTCTATTGCTACTAGGTTGTGATTTCAAGCACCGTGATATATATATATATATATATATATATATATATATATATATATATATATATATTAATGGCCTAGCAAGGTCACAGGGGCATAACCAAACAAAAAAAATCCTTAGCAAAATTCACCCCAAAGCAGCAAAACTGAAGCTAGTCTGCCTGCGCATTATATAGGCAAATATGGGCATATTTTATTGGTTTGGAAATATAGGGATTTTTTTACCAATTGTCATAAATTTTAACCGTAGAATATAATAATCAAATAATATAATCTTCAAAAAATCTGTAAAATCTCGGCGACTTTTCATCAGAATTTAACAAATGATGGTTCGTTGGAAAACTAATGATCTGAATAGTGTAGTGGGCTATGTGATATTTACCCTTATAGTCGCACATTATTGCTTCAAAAAGTGTGGGATCACTTTTCTATGTTAATTTAATGTAAAACTGGCACCCACTTGCTATAAAGTGGGAGTTACTTTTTTTACGTTAAATTAATATAGGAAAATGATCCTCAACTTTGAAAAACGATAATTTATTCATATCTTTGAAATTACACATTTCCTGGGATTTTAACTGTTGTTTTCATTTTTAGCACCCTCAAAAACCTATAATAAGGGTGATTTGAAAGGATTTTTTTGTGGAAAGATACTACACCTTTACCAATATTTCAATCATAGTCATTTGTTCCTAGTTTTGCATATGAATTTCAAAATATCTGGCCTCGATGGAAGGGGAGACTAAAACTTGCTGCTATGGTTACAAATGATCTGAAATAACAGCAAGAGGAGACTTGATTCCAAATATTTCTCATGTGTTATATCTCCCCGTTTTGATTTTCATACATAAAGCAAATTTCACAGTGTATAAGGATTATTTGATACTAGAGATATTTATAATCGTACCCTATTTCCAGATATAACATATGAGAAATATTTGGAATCAAGTCTCCCCTTGTTTTTATTTCAGATCATTCGAAACCATAGCAGCAAGTTTTAGTTTCCACTCCATCAAGCCCAGAGGCTTTGGGTATATATATATATATATATATATATATATATATATATATATATATATATATATATAGGGCGGCCCACTTAAAAGTAGCCCAATTCTCTAATCTTTAATCATTTTTTTTTTCAGATTAAACGGCCACCTTAAAAGTAACCTGATCTTTTTAATCTTTCTCTTAACTACCAACTGACACCACATAGCAAAATGTAATTCTTTTCCCAACAAGATGGTACTACATGCCACACGACTCGCAGATCACTGACACAAGTTCATGACATGTTTACGGAAGACAGAAAAATAAGCAAAGGATTATCGCCACTACATTCCCCGGACTTGTCATCATGTAATTTTTTATCTTTGGGAGACTTAAAAACAAAAAGTTTATGCAAATAATCCTCACAATCTAGACCAACTAAAGGAGAACATTACCAATGCTATGAGGAGAATCATCAGAGAAGATCTACAAGCATTATCTTTAAACATTGTTAAACGTGCCCAGTAATGCATTGATATCAAGGGGGAGCACTTCTAGCATCTTTTATAACACTACAGGTAATTTAAACAATTAAAAAATGTTTCTACTCTCTACTCAATTTTTTCTGGGCTACTTTTAAGTGGGCCAACCTGTACATATATTTATTATAGAAATCGCTCCAGACAATGTATGAAACCACTTGATGTAAGAAACTATTGCTTCAAAGGTAAACAATTAGCTAATGATAAATGTTAGATGCATACATTCCAACCAAGAAAATTTAATTATTAGGATGTCATTCGAGGCATTTCTTTTTATGACAGAACTCATTGCAAAATGCGAAATACTTAGCACAATAAACGTTTTTTTTACTATTAATGAGTTACCAAGGTTAAAAGTCACTTAAGTTTAAGGGTTTGTGAGACGAAAAAAATTAACAGTTGAATGTTAATGAATATTATGAGAGGATTAAAAATAATAAATGGAATGAATAAAATTTGATGGCGGTTTATGAGAATTGTCTATTGAAATTAGATTTGAAGATGACCATTTTTAATACTACAAGGAAGCAATCCCTTGGCAACATACTCTGGGAAATAAACTATGTTCATGGAAATTCTTAGTGTTAGCCAAAAATAAGAAAGAAAATTTCTTTGCATTTGTGGTAGAGAACATGCTTTTTCTTTAAGTTTTACAAGAACTAACGAATCGAACACTTTATATTGTAATAACAACAGAACAGAAAAATACTAACAACTTCTGTGAGAAATAGACTGCAAAGGACGAAGAAAATCATCCCCACTAGATTGTGACCAAACATATGACCTTTGATTACATGATAATAATGGACTGTAATCCAGTATGAAATGTGGAATAAACATGGCAAATATTCATGTGGAAGAGACCAGTTAGCGAGTTCATTATTTGAAAAAATGGCACATAATCTTGACATTTTGGCAATTGTAGTAAAGAAATCACGAGCTGCTTTCGACATATGGTCAAATGGATTTAATAAATGGCCAAGCGGAGTTGACAAATGACCAAATGAATTTGACAAATGACTAAGTTGATTTGAAAATGGCCAAATGGGTACGACAAATGGCTAAGTGGATCTGATCCAGTGGATTTGATAAATGACCAAGCGAATTTGACAAATGGTCAACTGTACTAGACAAATAATCAAGCAGATTTCATAAGTGGTCAAGTAGCTTCGGAAATGGTTAAGTGTATTTTGAAAATTGCTAAATACATTTATATAAATAGTGAATTTGATTTAATAAATTTTTGAATGCTTTTGAAATGCTTTTTTAATAAATCGCCAAGTGTGGTTTTACAATTAACCAAGTGCAACTGTCCAGGTATATTAAATAAATCGCCATATACCTTTGGCACATTGTTAAGTTTCCTTAACAAACTGTCAAATATCGTAGATAGATTACAATCAAGTGAAATACCGAACCAAGCAGAATTTAAATTACTATTCCTCTTCATTAGATCTTTATTTTAATTATTCAAAATAAACAAAGAATTTGAAAATGCAAATATTAACAACTTATATTTTCGATGTTATCATACAATATATAAAACATTGTAAAATATAAACATGCCGTGAATAATCGTTAATTATAAATATATATATATATATATATATATATATATATAACTACTTCATTTACTCACATAAAATTAATATACGAAAGTATGAATTTATGCATAAATTTTAAGTATTTACTTCAAAAGTGCTAAATACGTAGGTAGAGCTAGTTAGTAAGTTATAAAATATATATGGCGATTAAGCTACACTGACTATTCCACGTTTCATCCACTCTAAGACTCTTCAGGCCTATGCGTAAATTTTGTGGTTGTCTGTCGTTTTTATATACGCACCTTCTATTGAGATTTTAGTTAGCCAATCAGCTTTCTAGTATCCACCGCGCCCTTTCTATCAGCCAACGAACGTGCACTTATCGGACAAATGCCTATTTGACCTCTGGTTGACCTGTTCCTTAGTGTGTGCTCTATTTAGCCTGGATATCTAGTTTCTTGACCTGTTTTAAATCTAGGTTATGTGTTTTTTTATGTTACTTTATATATAAATATATATATATGTACATACATATATGCATATATATATATATAACCATATATATATATACATACATATATGTGTGATCGTTTATGTATATTCATGTTTATTTAATTTATTTATTTGTTTATTTTCTATTGTTTTTGTTAGTTTTAAAACTATTTTGTATCGCTATCCAAGAGTAAATTTTATCTGGTGAACACAGTTGTTTGCTATTTCTCTTCTACAGTTTAATAGATGTTTGGGTTCTTTAAAGTACAGGATAGCAAATTTTTTATGAAGACATAATCTACATGGGTCGTCTATAGAAGGTGCGTATATAAAAACGACAGACAACCACAAAATTTGCGCATAAACCGAGAAAACTTCCAGAGTAAATGTGTTATTGTGGGATTAATTTCTATTAATCTGAAACAAAAAATGTAGTAGGCAAAAAAAAAAAATAAATGTTCTGTCAGCAACAGTACAACTTCAAAATAGTCAATATCGCCCACCTCCAGAAGAGAGGGAATTCCTGTCCGTGATAACCGTGGTAAAAGAAGACACACTCCAATCGCCAGAAACACCCACACACACAATTTGCAGGACACTGCCGACTCGTCTCTAGCCTCCTGCTTTTATAGTGGCCGGGAATTATCCATTTGCATAATCACATGAGAAAGAAACATGATTTTCCGAGAGTTGCATGGGGTAAACGCTAATAAAAACCCCCGGACGCCATCTTGGAATTCTCTTTTCCCCCCAACCGGTGACACAACAGACGTACCCGAGGTAAGCTCTTTTTCCCCTCATTTTAGTTATTGATACTTCTGCTACACTCCCCCCTGATCTCATGATCACAAACGGGGCAGGGGAGCAGCCGTCTCTGTCTGGTACTTCTCCGAAGAACCGGAGGCAGCACTTCCTCCCTGCCATCCTCCTCATCGCGATTATTGCCACCAGTCTGCTCCATAGGCGGTGTTTCACAATCAGGGCAGGGGGACAGTATTCGTCTCTGTCGGGTACTCCTTCGTAAAGGCAAGACGGGTGGTCCTTCCTCCGCTTCTTCAGTATGTACATTATATGGCTCAAAATCCTCTCCGTTGTCCTGCATCATACTCTCTGTCTTTTCAAAAGACATCATACTGTCTGAGTCTCCCTCTTCCTCCGATGTAGCAACATAATGGTGAGGGCGCAAATCCTTCACGTGACGAGGCACACCGTCCACCAAAATCGACTGAGGGCTGATCACCTTGGTCACCTCACCCTTGCCGAACCTCGTGGTACATCGATTTTGCGGTCTTTTGACCCATACGCGATCTCCAACCTGGTAAAAGCTGTTCTTGGGACCTGGGGACGCAGTTGCGAGATTGGTCTCCTTCACTCGAACTTCGTATTGATAAATGCTGTTGGCAGGCGCAGTGGAGGGAGATGTGTCGTCTCTTGGTGTGATGTTATACCAGTAGACAGCCTCCTGTATGGGACAACACATTCTAGCCGCTATTCATTTCACTGTACGGTGACATCGCTCCGCTATGCCATTCCCGGCTGGAGCGTATGCACAACGGAATCGCAAGTGAACTCCCCATTTACATGCAAATGCTTGGAACATATTGCTGCAGAAAGCTGTGTCATTGTCTAAAAGGAGTTCATGCGGCACGCCACGCTCGAGGAACACTGCCTCCAACTGATGAATCACGCTTGCCGAGTCCTGCCTTGCCAATTTCCTCCAAATGGAGAAACGCGATGGACCACAGTCTGTTAAAGTTAAAAAATGGAAGGTGTCATAATGCGTGATATCCATTCCAATTCTCTGCCAATTCTCATTAACTTCCAGCTTTCCCTTTTCCCACCTGACTGGCGCTGGGTCAATGGACTGACATTCCTCGCATTTCTGTATGACCGTTCTGACAGTTGCTTTTGTCGTGGTTGGACATCTTCTCCTGACAAAGTAGGTAGTGCGTCGCACCCCCGGATGTCCACTATCTTTGTGAATAGCCATGATTTGACTCTCATCCAGCTCGTCTGTGTGGACCACGCCTATCACTGGGTCAAGACCGTTTTTCTTTTTCATTGCCTCAAACCACCGCTGTGGCACTCGTGTCAGTCGGTCAGCAATGTTTCGTGCTGATGGAACCAGCGTCACATCCAGTCAGCCCGTACTCTTTCACAAGCTCCTTAAGAGTGCTTAATCGCCTCCTAATAAGCATCTCGCTTGCTGCTTTGGTGCGTACTTGCGCCTTTCCAGTTAGCGTGTCCGAGACCCAATGGTATACGCAAACAGAATCTGTCTTTATGTGTAGCACCTTGCTCTGCCACTGGTGAGCCAAATTGATGCCTTTCAATACGGCATCCAGTTCAGCCAAGTTGATATGTTGAGAGTCATCTTCAGGTCGCAGCCAACATGCATCTTCCAACACAGTTTCACACATCTCCAAGGCTGCCCCAATTGCTAGGGAGCTAGCATCGACCCAAACATTCAGCTCTTTGCCGTCCACACACCAATTTCCCTGTGCCAGATCGTTCTGCTGCGCAGATTTTAAGGTTTCGAACATCATACGATGTAGTACGGCGTCCCTTGCTTCATCATCCCAGCCCTTCGTTACTGAACTTACTCTCCTTCTGAGTATTCCACAAGCCACACGAAGCCAACCGCACACCGGAAAGTGCCCGACAAGTCGACCACACAGGGAAAAGATTGCTCGTCGCGTAACAATACTGGGAGCCTCCGGAATTGCATTTCCTCGCTTCCATCGCAGTTCATTGCGTTCCATCCTGACTGCCAATCCCAGCACCCGTGCACCGTCCTTTAACTGCTCCGGGTTCTTGCACTCCAACCCGAACTGCGCAAGGTGTTCTCTCACACGGGTCGCGGGCACCACGTCTTCATTGACAAAAATGTCATCAATGTAAGCAGATGCTGCGCGGCTTATAACTTCTTCCTGAGATAGTACTTCGCTGACAATTGCTCTCATTATCAAGGGAGCCACATTCAAACCAAACCCCAGACGGGTCAGACAGTATATTTTCCCATCGATTTCCACAGTCTGGTATGGCCACAGTGTCTCATGGACCCGGACTTGTAGGTATGCTCTTCTGAGGTCCAGTAGAGACACGTTAGCACCCTTTTGTCTCCACTCACGCAGCTTAGCCGCACAAACATCTGCGTTGGCCGTAAATGCGTCTACGTAATGATTTAGCTCCCGGTAGTCCATCACCGGGCGCACTTTGGCTTTGTTCTGCTGTATCACAGCCATCAGGGGAATTAGACCTTTGGGGGGTCCTAATTTATCCTCTGGGTATGGCACGAGCCAACCATTATCTATCCAGGTGTGGAGCTCCTGCGTGTATTCTTCACGAATTTCTGCTGACACTGGGTACTCTGACACTCGATTCTGCAGCCTTTCAGGGGGGTGGTCCACAGACCATTTCCACGATGCGGTCCACGTTCGGTTTTGATGGTCAAAGGTAGCAGTGAAATCTGGTTCATCGATAGAAATGGCTGCGCATTTAATACTTTTCCTGGCGCCCAGCCGCACTGATCCTGTAGGCTTGACAACGACACCTCCTAGAGCTTTTATGGCGTCGATCCCTAGAAGCAAGTCAAATCCCAGTGGCTTGCCATGCACCACCAACACATCGACTCTGGCAGACACACCTTCATCAGTGGATACAGAGACCGTTCCAACACCGCAGCACGCATGGGACATTCCACCAATTGTGTTGACATTTACGTTTGTTTTTCTCCAAGACCGGCACCGGTCTGCATGTAAAATTGTCCTGGAGCATCCTGTATCAATAAGCGCCAAACATCGCGTCCCATCAACATGAATGCTTATCACCGGGAGCGTCGTGTTCACATCTTGGTTGGGAAGGAGACTGGCGCTTATGCGTCCTCCCCTTGCTCGTTTCCCGAGCAGTTCCGAGCCCAGTGTCCACTCTCACCGCAACGGTAACACCGTGTTCCACGTTTTCGACAGTCCCTTGCAAGGTGGCCTTTAACATTGCATTTGAAACAGGTCACGTTAACAGGATTATTCTGGGCCCTGTTGTTGGGTGAGCGTGTGGCCGCAACCACATCCTGATTTTGTTCGCCAGTCGTCGTCAAAATTCTCGCTCTCGACATTAGCTCCCCCATGGTCAGGGCTTTGATGTTTGGCACCTGTTGAAGAGCAATTGAGATGGTGTCAGGGAATCCAGTGACAAAAATTAATTTTGTGAGTCTCTCTAAGCTTTCTCCTGTGAATCCGGCCAATCCAACCAACTGCCTGATTTTGTTGGCGTACACATCCACACGTTCACCAGCCCATCTAACCATAATTATTTTTCTATATGCTGCAAACGCATCATCAGTAAATGCCTCCTTTAATCGAGCCTCAATCTGGTCTATTTGCTTTTGATCGTCCTCCTCCATTTCCATGTAGAGGGCCAGCGCATCGCCTTCCAGGTATAAAGGTAGCAGACTTGCTACGTCATCCACCTGCTGAAGTTGTGCGACAAGTCTCACTTTTTTCAGCCACGCTACAACGTCTCCCTCGCCAGAGAACGGCTTGATAATATCACTGCTTATCCGCACCTTCGCCATATTCGAGCCGAAATAGTTTGAAACAAAAAATGTAGTAGGCAAAAAAAAAAATAAATGTTCTGTCAGCAACAGTACAACTTCAAAATAGTCAATATCGCCCACCTCCAGAAGAGAGGGAATTCCTGTCCGTGATAACCGTGGTAAAAGAAGACACACTCCAATCGCCAGAAACACCCACACACACAATTTGCAGGACACTGCCGACTCGTCTCTAGCCTCCTGCTTTTATAGTGGCCGGGAATTATCCATTTGCATAATCACATGAGAAAGAAACATGATTTTCCGAGAGTTGCATGGGGTAAACGCTAATAAAAACCCCCGGACGCCATCTTGGAATTCTCTTTTCCCCCCAACCGGTGACACAACAGACGTACCCGAGGTAAGCTCTTTTTCCCCTCATTTTAGTTATTGCTACTTCTGCTACATAATCCCTAACTGTGCATCGAACGGATACCACAATACTGAGTTCGTTAAACGTTATCAAAAACAAAACAAACAAAAGTTCCTATAAAATTTAAGCCAGATGGTCCAAATAGTTTCTAAGAAAATTCTAGAATGAATACTCCCTATTAATCTGTAACAGCGCATCGAACGGATGCTGTAATATATTTTGCTGCACGATACAAAATTTCAACCAGATCGACTCAATAGTTTCTAAGATAATGTGAGACAGACAAACTAAGAGAAATATAATATAGATAATGGATTTACTAATCTACCTATCAATTATGACAGACATATACTTATGAAAGGGAAGGTATGATAGTGTTACAATTTATTTCTTTTTCTTGTCTTGCTGGAGCTGTAGAATGGAACACTGAATAATGCTACAAGAGAAATAAAGGATTAGATTCTTTGCAAGTGTGATAATTGCAAGATGGAATCATTAAGCCGTTTGCAGATTGAAATAATATTTGGTTAAAGTACACGTAGCAGAAATTCTATAGTTTCTCCGCCCATTAACACTTCTTTTAATGAATCACTTTGTAAGATCTCCATTGCAAATAATGATGCCTCGTTAAACATATGACCTTTCCATGCAGAAGAAAAGCCTGAAGGCTTTTTTTACTAAGTTAGCAAATCATATGAAATATAATCCGACTTCATAAAGTCACCATTTTGCCATAATAGTATCATATTACATACAACTCGCAGATGACAAAGAGTAAAACAAAATTAAATGGTTTTAATATCATAACAGAATGGGGTACTACAACAAATTGATTGTTAAGGGGGGGGGTTAGTTTTTGTTTGCTTTTCTCTTTTTTAACTTTTGTTCACCCCAAACAAGGCAAATTGTCACTGAGGTGTACTTTAGTAGTGGTCAAATTTATGTAGTCAATCTAGGTGAGGAGTTGTACAACAAGATTTTTGTTCACATTACATTTAAGTTTCTGTATGTTGTTATGGTCGGGGGAAACTGGGAACAGAAGGAATTCCAAAGATAAGTACTCTGAGAAAAGAAGATATTAGAGTAGAAAATTTTGCAGCATCTAGGGGCTTACAGTAAAGAGATGGGGTTTGGTTATTAGTCAAATAGGTACCATGTATTTTCAATGAGAGGTAAATTAATTGGAGTAAATTCTGTGGAAGTACTTTTAAAACAAGCACTAGGCTGCAAAACTGTGGCCATGTTAAGGAGACAGCTATTAGATTAGAAACTCCTTTTGGCACCTTGTCTATGAAGGAGAGTCCAGTAGTTGATGCATCAGCTAAGATGTAACACAGTCGAATGGTAGTTTTTAAGAGCTATATGATACTGACAGGTGTGAGACTTTTTCTAGACCGGTAAAAGGAGCCTGCCTTCTTTACAACAGCCTTGGCAGCATCTTCTATATAAAAAGAGAAGAAATTAATGTTTGGTTTACTTTCTACAGCCTTGTAACTCTCATTCCTCTTATTTTGTCCTTTAGTCCTCACATTCTATGAGCGATTTTTCTGACAAAAGGAGAAGAATTGCAGTTTTCTGTGCCGGGATCTATCATACATTTATCATTGGCTAGCTTTTGACCTTGAAGTCGTATTTATTTTAGTTCTTTACATCAGGTGGCTTTATGCCATGTCTGGAGCGATATTCCAATTCATATTACCTGAGAATGTTTGCTCTTGCAATGGATATCAATAGAACTAGCAATATGGGGTCCAAATCCTGCCAGATCTATTGCATCTACTTACATGTCGAAGTGGGTTTAATAAATAGCCAAGCAGATTTCACAATCTACCAATTACGTTTGACAAATGGTCTTTTGAATCTGAAGAATTGAGAAAGTGGAATTTACAAATTGTCAAGAACCTTTGAAATAGCAAGATTAATTTCCTAGATATCAAAATACCTGTGATAAAATGCCAAGTAGATTTGACAAATGGCCAAGTGAATTTGATGAATGGCCACATATACTTGACACATTGCCAGGTACATTTAACAAATTACCAAGTACCTTAATCAGATACACCAAGTTTATTTGACAAATAGCCAAGTGCATATTACAAATGGATTAAAAAACTTACCAATCATAGTGTAAATGATTATTTACCGCCTCCAAAATTTTACCTCAGATCATTTCTATTGGGAAAGTTATGCGCATCCCTAACTAGTTATGAGTAAAAAAAAAGCAACTTGTGTTCAATGTATAACATAGCGTGTATGGCGAGAATGTGAGAAAATCAGCAACCACTGTAGAATAGCTTACTATCGAAAATATTAACACCAACAGCCGCCTTAGCACATATACAAATAATGCAAGTGTGCATGCGCTGATATCACGGGAAGGAGGAGGAAAAATAGGAGAAAAAACGGACAGCATGTGGTTGAGCATAAGGAGAAGCAAAGTGCGTTCCGGGGAAGATGAATGTGTGAAGTCGAAAGCAAGAAAGCTCTGGCTATGGCCAGTGTCAGGTGGCGGGGAGAGAGACTTTTAAAAAGCTCATGTTATATGGCAGAGCGTTGTAAAACACGTGTGTGCGTAAAGACTCTTGAAAGATAATGAAATGCGTTATTGTTGGAAGAACCACAAATAAATGCATTTCATTTGCACTTTTAAAAAATGTAGAGTCAGATTTTTATTTCTTTCCTTTTTTTGTTTGTTTCTTTGCGACGGTACCAGACAACGTGTGGGTTCGAGTGGTTGAAAGATAACGCCAGAGTTCGAGTTTAACGACCACATTAAAATGTACACAGGTATTTATTTTATTCATAAACCAGTTTCTATTTTAGATACGTTTCTTGAGGAAATCACGTTAAATGCATAAAAACTGATGTAGACATTAAGCGTACGTTTCTTCATGCGATGTTAACCTTATGAAGTTTTTCAGAACGTATTGCCATCGAAAATGAACTTCTATTAAAATGGTGATAATCCAAATATTTTATACTTAGATTCTACTAAAGATTTTGATACTTTATTCATTGATAAGAAAAATATATATTTGCAAACATTATTAGTGTATAAATGAGCACAATAGAATTAATTTTATTTAAATGGCAGTAGCAATTGCTTAGTAGTAGTAATAGTAGTAGTAGTAGTTAATCCCAGTCTTATATTAAAAAATGTAGATAGTTTGAACCATCGATATAAAGAACGCCAGTTTGTCACTGGTTATATTTCCCAGCAAAGCTAGTATTCATTCACAGACCTGGATTGAATGCTTGCTTACAACGTCTACTTTTTCTAAAATAGTTACCCATTTAAAGATAACTGGGCTCGACATCAACATAACCAATAATCTGAAAGGCACTGGCATGTCAATGAAATTTGGACGATTATATTGTGTTGTGGGCCGATAAGAGTCCAGAAGAAAGAGACAAGTCGGTCTTTAATGGAAATAAAATATACTGAAAAAAGACAAATAAAAAGAGTGGTTACATGCCAGTCTGCGATTGTGCATAACCTGTGCACCACACACAGACGCATGTTCTCCAAGTCTTTACCATAAGTGAAAGGGTTCATTGTTACCCATAACGTAGATCCCCACAAGATATAGGCACCAACAGTATGCATTAGACCAATTATACATCCCTAAATACTTGTAGGATAGTATTTTTATATGCAACATAACAACGGCCCTGACAGAAATAGTGCCTATCATATTACAATAGTTATTGCTAAACGGACTGAGAATCCATAAAACCTAAGAAGATTCTAGAATCTTCGGGCCAATCATTTATTCTTTTATCCTGCATGACATCTTAAACTAATTTTTTATTTGCTTTTTTCTTATATTTTTTCAGATTGTTTTCTGTATGTTTTGCTGTTTCAGTTCGGATAGAAATCAATTCCTTTATCTTTTCTTTTACGGAAGTGGAATGGAACAAACAAGAAAGAACAACTGTTTTTCAGCTGTTAGGAACACAAGTAAACATTAGTTGGAACAACGTGACTTTTATCTTTGTTGTGTTTGTTCTTTGGCAGCTCAAGGTTCTTTCATTGCCCTAGGACAGATTTGTGTAAAAAATAAATGTTCAGTGAAAAAAAAAAACTGCAAGATTTGTTTAGCCAGTTCAAGCCACCATTTGCCCACGCATAAAGTATCGTTGTCATATCTGGGATAGTGCAGGCTCCACTAGCCTCTTACTCTTAACGAGGGTCCAAAAAACAAAAAGGTCTTTAATTGAATATATCTCACACTATCAACCAAAGTCAAACCTCTGTCCCATCACCATAATGTTTCATAACTGTGTCTGTTTTACAAGTACTTTCATGAAATGTGCTTTGAGGAACTCATTGCACTTGTATCCCCTTGTCTAGCAGCAAAATCCCACCCTTCACTGCAGAGATCTCTGAATGCTAGAAAGACTTCTAGACTCTGAAATTGTCTTCCTGTTTCCTGCTTCTTTGACTATACTAACATGCAAAAGTTTAAATGTAATATGAACAGACTTCTCGCTCATCTCCTCACGCAGTACCTAGTAAATAGGGTCCCAAATAGTAGCCCTTTGTGCCAAAGTGGTAATATGTCTTATTTGGGTTTAACAAGAGGAAAAAAATATAGATTAAACATAACAGAAAATTTAGACATAAAATATTTAATAAAGGAGAAAATCTCATTTTTATCTTACTTTTATTCTACAATTTTTATATTTGATCAATAAATTTTTTATATTTAATCAATAAATTTATAGACAGGATTCAGATTGTGAGGAATTCAAAAGTACACATTCAACGTATGGGAAAAGAAAATACAAAAACGGAAGTATTAATGAGCATTAATTTAGTTGGAGAAAGAATTTGCTTATAAGCGGAACGAACAAAATGTTAAAATGTCAACTCGTTAAAAAAAATGGTTACAGTAAATTATGTCTACCTCTCTGCCCGATTAATGTACGCAGGATAATGAAATAAACCATATCTTTTTTGGGTAGAGGTGTCTTTGAGTTAATGATTGATATTTAAGAAAGAACAAGCAAGACAAACTGCTTCTGCAGATTCTCCACGTGTCAAGTCTGTTGTTTTGATAAGTTTCCAGGACTTATATACTCTCCTGATTTTAAATGGGAGACTTTAGATAATATCTGTTGCGAAAGTAGATGGAAAAGTGGTTGCATCATTTTACTGCTCCAGGAGAGTAGAAAGTGAAAGTTGGGTTTACTTTCAACACCCGCATTACTCTCGTTTCCCATATTTTGTTCTTTAGTCCTTATATTCCATGAGCAATGTTTTTGACAAAAGAGGAAGTATTTCTGCCTTCTAGTATGGAATCTATCTATTTAAGACTTAAATTTGGATAATTTTTACCTTAATGTAGCATTTTGTTTTTAGCTCTTTACTCCATGTGGTTTCATACCTTGTCTGGAGCGATTTAAATAGAAAAGTACGTCATACGAGTTATGAAATGCTTTGTGGTTTGTATTAAGATTAATATCCTTTTCGTTCATGATGACGATTGCTTTCCATATTTTAAAATAAATCATACAAAAATAATAAAATTAAGAGAAATGACAAGGATGAAATACTGCTGCCATATCTGGGCAGGAGCTGCTAAAAACAGCCTATCCTGCCTTGACAGAGTACAAAATAGACTTCGTGGCTTAGTGGGGGATGCTCTTTTCTCTACCCTGCCACCTCTCTCCCACAGAAGAGACGTTGCGAGCATATCCTTGTTTTATCGTTATTTCCATGGCAGGTGCTCATCTGAACTCCAATCTCTGGTCCCCCCTCGCCAATCTTTCACGAAAACCACCCGTCTAGCTGAATCCACTGTGAAAAAATTCCCCCACTCTATATCTGTGCCTAAATCAAAACGCGGATTCCATGAACAAAGTTTCTTTCTTAGAACTGCACGCCTGTGGAACTCTGTTCCGTCTGCCTGCTTCCCACCGAACTACAACTTGGATGTCTTCAAGTCCAATGTAAACAATTTCCCCCACTCTTTATCTGTGCCTAAATCAAAACGTGAATTCCATGAACAAAGCTTCTTTCTTAGAACTGCACGCCTATGGAACTCTGTTCCGTCTGTCTGTTTCCCACCTGACTACAACTTAGATGTCTTCAAGTCCAACGTTAACAAATTCCTAATGAACCGCCCCATTAAGTAAACACTTCAGCAAATCTCCACACTAACGTAATGTACTTGCAATAACCCTTATCCCTGAGTGGCTTCCGGGCCTTGATAAGTGGTGATCACTGTGTAAAAAAAAACAAAAAAAAGAAAAAAAAAAACTTACATGTCACCCGAACGGTGAGATTTCTTGATCTCATTATCAACTCCGACATTTGTGTATATTGGTTGCTTGCCTCGCAGTAGTACTCTAATCCACTGCTGTTCCTGCTAACGTGATGGAAGGTCAACCGGCCCTCACCATCGCTCTGGATGTTTTGTTCTCTGTCCCCATGAACAGAGATCCAAACGTAGGATGTCGGGGGAGGATTGCCCTCAGGATCTGAACGGCATATTAAGTGTTCAGTACTATTTTCTGCCCAGGGGAATTCTGCACTTTGATAAACTTTGGGCAGTGCTGGAGGATCTGCAAAGATAAAAAAAAAAAGTTAGACAATAAAATACATTCTTAAGGGCTGTGCAAATGCATCATTTCAAGTGTAAACGTAACAGACCAAAGAAAATGCTGTTTAAAATGTAAGCCCGACGGACTGGACAGAGAGATCACTTTACTGAGATAATTTTTCTTTAATTTTTATTTAAATTTTATTTAATTCTTTTATCTTCTCGGCCAGTATTTTGTTTTATGTCTTGCTCCATTTTTAAACTGAGAAGATGTTTCTGAGAAACATTTGAATGGACAGACAGAATAATATATATATATATCGGTGGGTGTTTGTGTGTATTGCCCACATATAATTAAATTGATTATCTATAAAAGTGAGAATGTGGGTGTGTGAGGACACTTCTCAACCTATATACTCAACAAATTTTTGATCTACAGAATTGGAATTTGGTATATAGGGTATTCAGACACGTGGAAAACATTTTAATTGGTAATCCGGTAAAAAGGGCTACTAAGGGGTCAAAAGTGCAAGAATTTGTATGTGGGGGAGTCATCAGATTTTTATCTGTTTCGCAACTGTTTCATGAATAAGCATGCATGAATCATTAACGTGAAAGATTCCTTATGTTAAGAATGAGTAGGTTTGGGCACACTTTAAAAACGTGTCAAGCTGGCCTAATGGTTATCGTACTTGACTCACTGTCTTTAGGTTTTGTTTTCGATCTCAGCTAGAGTATTTTTTTTGTTTACTTACAAGAAGTGAACTGTTTAGAAAAACCATAATACTCGCATGCACATGTCTCAGTTTCTGTATGAATTAAAATATAATATTTATACATATTTTACGACTTGGCAACGTCGGGCAGTCTGCTAGTAAATTACAATATATCTGCACACAGACATGCACATTAGTATATGAACACCTACATAGGAACATATTTTTCGTTTTAACAGTTTGATGACCTATCTGCACCACCGGAGGTGGTTATATAGTCCCTCCTGCACTTGGTGCAGATGAAGATGGATGGCTGCTGGGGCTGCTAATGTTGCTGCTTTTACCTGACTCTTCACGGCAGTTGATTCCTCACGCATAGCTTTTGCATTTTTATGTACGTATATAAAACATATCACTATACAGTTATAGGACGTTTCGAAATTAAAATTGAAGAATAGCATATGGTTTATAAATAAATTTAATAATTGTTTCCACTTGGAAAGTTTTAAAAATTGAAATGTCATGCTAAAAGAGTAAAATAGAGAAACAAATAAATAAACTACATTTTAAGGGGGGGGGCGGATAACAAAAGAGAAAATATTTACTTAAACAAATTTTATGACACTTGAATAAAAAAAGAACCGTCTATTGATAGAATCCGGTGCATCTGTTTGCCTCCAAAAAAAAACAATAAAAAACAAAAAGAAAAATAATTTAATTTCATTTTTATTATTCCTTACTTCCACTGTTCCAGTCTTCGTTTGCAATTCCATAATGATTACAATTCTTGGAAGGAGGATTTATTTTACATTATATGACTCCTGTTAATCCAAATTGCAATGTCTGTATAATATTTAGATGTTTCTAACTTGCCCTCATCTTTGAATATGTGTTCAGTCTTTGAGTTTTCCGAGTTTCCAAGTTATATTGACATATAAGGGATAATGTTACATAATGAGGGCCTTAGAATAGTCGATTAGTTAAAAGCGAAAAATGCAATGAATGGCTGAATAAGATCCCTCAATAAAAAACTGAAGATCTGACCTCGTTTGTGCTATCTTTTTCTAATCAGACGTGAAAGCAAGTGAATGCAGAAAGTAGTTGCTCATCCCAAAACTCAATGAGGGCAATGCAGAGTGAGCAATGCAATAGTTTAGGATAAGGGTGGACAATCTTTCTTCATCTCTTTTATCCAAGTATTAGTAAGTATATATATATATATATATATATATATATATATATATATATATATATATATATATATATATATATATATACTCGGGTTTTTTTATTCAAAAGTAATGGACTAATGAATTCAACGAGGTTGTTAGATAGTGCTCAATAAAAAGAGCTGATAATACTTGTTTATTGTTATATAAACATGCTCACATCCCGCTTCTACAAATAGCCACTTTGCAACAACAGATATCATCAGGCAGCGACTTGACTATTCAAAAGTTCAATGAATAATCTTATTATAATAATATTATGAATAAGATTATTCATTGAACTTTTGAATAGTCAAGTCGCTGCCTGATAATATCTGTTGTTTGATTGAAACAAGTGGCTATTTGTAGCAGCGGGATGTGAGCATGTTTATATAACAATAAACAAATATATATATATATATATATATATATATATATATATATATATATATATATAACCTCCATCCATAGAGAAAAGTTGAGTCCTGTAATTTGAGCGATGACAAAAACAACATGGATAGGCTCTAATAACAGATGTGCATAATGGGATTATACACATCTCACTACATACAGCAGACCAAGTATAGAGATGAACATCATGTAGAAAATAATTCAGGTAGAAATCACACACAAAAAATTGCTGCATCTGACGAATAAAGATATAAAAATACTGATTTCATCAAATAATAGTAATTACAGTCAAGAACTATCCATTCTTTTTCAATTTCGTTTTTCTGCATTAAAGGTAAGACACGTTACTGTAAAGCATTTCGGATTTCAATGTTTTTGATAAACTCAGCTACAACAGATTCCAATGATTAGAAACTAGTATGGCTATCTGGCGTTGCCGAGGCGTATCGATAACAAAATAAAATTATTCAAAAGATTCCCCTAAATGGCGACCCCTTCTTCTAAATAATTTTGTTCCTGGTGGTAATAAAAAAAGTATTACAAAAAAAAAAAAAACTGTTCTCATATTATTTTCAAGAAAAGGAATGCATCAGATTTGTGAGTACGTCCTGTGTGGTTTCTGCTTTTTAGCTGGGCACGCACGAACACACACACACACACACAATACTGCCATTTATATAATATCAGATGGGTTAAAAAGATTTTTCTGCTTGTAGCATTTTAATTGTAATTTATTTTTTTAAACTATTGTAATTTATTTTTTAACTATTGTAATTTATTTTTTAAACTATTGCAATTTATTTTTTTAAACTATTGCAATTTATTTTTTTAAACTATTGCAATTTATTTTTTTAAACTATTGTAATTTATTTTTTTAAACTATTGTAATTTATTTTTTTTAAACTATTGTAATTTATTTTTTTTAACTATTGCAATTTTTTTTTAACTATTGTAATTTTTTTTAACTATTGTAATTTAATTTTTGCATATTGTCATTACTTAAACATATCATCATGATAAATTTGTAAATTTTTCTTTCATGTTAGTCAAGGATTATTCATATTCTTTTGCAATATTCTCACCCATGCTCAACTGAAAAAAACTTCTGTAGTCAACAGAAAAAGAGTCATCTTCCATCATGATAATGCTCGTCCTTATCCAACACTATAGATAAAAAAAAATCTCCTGGATGAATTTGGTTGGGAAATCGATAAACAGAAAATAATTCATTACTCATGCAGAATACTGACCGTGCTGCTTTTTTTTATATAGGATTTTACAAGTTAAATCAATTTTTACGGTTTCTTTTTAAGAATGGGTTTCTAAATAATAGCGTTATTATTTCAGCATGGTTCATATTCTGCATAAGTATCTTGCCGTTTAATATAATCAGAAGAAGCTGAAAAGTTGGAAAACTCTGAATTAGTGTCTTATATTGTTTAAATTTCATTAAAATCACATCTATTTGAAGTTTTAATAGCGTCTCTCTCTATGGGTCACTTAGAAGTGGAAGCAGATAGATATCAGGCACATAGAGGGTAACAGAAAGATTAAAGACTATTTCCATTGTCTCCCCTGGAATTTTTTTTTTTTTTTACATATGCTATAAATTTCATAAAAACAAGATATATTTTTTGTTTTAAAGAAGGTTCGGCTTCCTGCGGTTAGAAGGGCACTTTAGAGATTCAGGACCACTTTCATTATAAATTTCAGATAAGATTTAAAGTTAAATTCAGTTTTTACCGTATATTTTTTTAATTAAATTGTTAGATGAAAATACAGAATGTTTAAAAAAAAAACCCTCCCCATTTTAAGAATGGCTTTTTAAATAGTGACGTTATTTTTCAGCACGGTTCCTATTCTGCATAAGTAGCAATTACTCTCATAGATATATGAAAACGCGTCTAAATTAAAGAAAGAAGCGTGTCGTGTGTGTGTGTGTGTGTGTGTTGTTGTTGTTGCACATCTGTTACTTGGGCATTCCTTAAAGCACTCCTGAGTTGGGATTTGAGTAAAGTGCGATTAGGGGAAAGGGGAGGCTGCTGATTGGCTATTCATTGGTTTTGACAATAAGATTTAATGCCAATATGAATTTCAGCAAAGAAAAATGGGAAGGAAAAGGCAAAATCTTCGCTTTGTTTTCATTTCTAAACTGTCATGAGCAGACATCAACATTGAATTCATCTGACAATGTGGCAGTGTTATGGAATGCAGCTCTAAATCTACTCCAACCACCCTCACTCGATGTTGATATCTAAGAGGAATATGGATGAGAAATATTTACAAATTTTATCCAAACATATGTTTGAAAGTAGTTACATGGCATTTAAGTGTCCCAATATATACATATATATATATATATATATATATATATATATATATATATATATATATATGTGTATATATATATATATATATATATATATATATATATATATATATATATATGTGTGTGTGTATGTGTGCTTGCATGTATATATATATGCCTACATATATGTGTGTGTGTGCGTGTATGTGTACCTATATGTATACGTACATGTATGTGGTGTATATATATATATGTATGTATGTGTGTGTATGTGTGCTTGCATGTATATATATATATGCCTACATATATGTGCGTGTGTGCGTGTACGTGTACCTATATGTATACGTACATGTATGTGGTATATATATATATATATATATATATATATATATATATATATATACTATATAAACCACATCAAATGCGAGGTAACAAACGTTTCATAGATTCACCAAAAAATCGGTTTGTTTTTAGATATCTGTAATCTTCAAAATGTTCAAGGCATTTATTCATGCTTTTGGTGAGGTCATCCTCAGTGCTTCTAAAAAAAGGTGATCTCCAGACAGCGAAATAATAGTGTTGCATTCCACATTTTATATTTGGTTCATTATATAAGGTATCCTTTTTTATCAGAATAAGTTTATTTATTTACACTCTCACTTTCAAATCATGAGATCTTAAAACCATATACCCTAACCATTCAGCATAATCTTTTAAGTTTAATTTATGAGAATTTTGTTTCCTTACATAAAATGTGGTTTATATAAGATTAAAATATTTTTATTATGGCTTTAGTTTTGCACTACTGAACTAAATATGTGAGTGTGAAACATTCGTTAATCATCATTCAATAACCTTTTGTTTTCTAAAGTTTCGAATCGTTTTTGCGTTAAACCTCAACGGAATTAATGTTTCATATGTATCACGAATGTTTTCGATTCTCCATGGAATCATTGTTGAAAATTTAAAAAAAAACTACATAATTAGAGGGGAAGAATTCTATTAGTTTTCATAATACTTGCTTAAATGAAAAATGCTACCTAAATACATGTACATACACACACAACCATATATATATATATATATATATTTATATATATATGGCGATTAAGCTACACTGAATATTCCGCGTTTCGTCCACTCTAGGACTCTTCAGGCTGAAGGCGCATAAGCCTGAAGAGTCCTAGAGTGGATGAAACGCGGAATATTCAGTGTAGCTTAATCGTCACATATATTTATAACTTACAAACTAGCTCTACCTACGTATTGAGCACTTTTGAAGTAAATACTTAAAGTTTACGCATAAATTTATACTTTCGTATATTAATTTTATGTGAGTAAATTAAGTAACATTGTAAAGAAATGAACTATAGCGGAAATTCAGTCGACTAAAATAAGATGGACAATGGGGTGAGAAAAAAAAATGGGGGAAGTTACATGTAACAAATGTACAATTCAGTAAAATAAGTCGATTAAAAACGAGATCGCTAAAATACACCCGAAGTGCTTTTCGTTCAGACTAACTTTTCAAATGATTTTTTTTAGAATATTAGGTAGTGGAATGGAGTAAGAGCGGAGAGGAGGTTATAAATTTTTTTTTTTTTTAAATGTGACTACCTAAATAATTCTAATTGAAGCCGGATGTTTCTCTACTTGCACAAAGTAGGGGGGGGCTGGAAATGATGGCAAGTGCCTCGAGGATAGACTGAATTGTACATTTGTTACATGTAACTTTTTTTTCCTCACCCTGTTTTCCATCTTATTTTAGTCGACTGAATTTATATATATATATATATATATATATATATATATATATATATAAACTAGCAGGGAGACCTGAAGTTGCACGGGAGTTAATGATGATTAACGAATATTTCACACTTACATTTTTCATTGTCTTCGAACTTGATACATTCACCCATTTTTTTTCAATCAAGTCGATTGATTGCCTGCTCTAACTGGGGACCCGTCGCAGTGGATAAGGAGAAAGCTTCACATGCCTCCCCACAGTAACTTAGTACACAATATACTGTAGTCGACATTGCACTGCATAGAACCTACTGTTGATTTTATAAAATTATTTTGTTATATATAATTGAATTAAAGTTTAAAATGCAAAAGTCAAGTATCATGTTTCAATTATGCTCTAAACAGAAACATTCATTTCAAACGTACCCCTGTCATATCAGAGTATCTACTATTGATTTTATATGCCCACCCTTTCTGCTAGTGTAGTAATAAAAGTTCTCAAACGGACTTATGATGTTAGGCGATATAAGGTGTTAACTTTGGTCAAAATCGCCTGTTCCTTCTTTCATCGAATATTTTCGATTATCGATGCTTATTGAAGACATTCCAGTACAAAACCTATCTAAGAATACTGCTAGATACATAAAATATATTTGTGTGAAATTTCATAAAAATCGATCCAACCGTTTCAAAGTCTTTAAGGAGCGAACTCTCACACAGTTCCTTTTATATAATAGTATGATAGATTGCTTGATAGAAATAAGAGATATGTAAAAAGTTAATATACTGCATTTTTATTTGATGAAAATTCCTGTTTGTTTTCTAGGCTACAAGAAATATACATGTTAAATATAAATGCATTAGATATTTAAAAAGTGAATTCCTGTTAAATTCGTTACTGTGATCAAGACAGTCGAGTTTCGATCCCAGCTTGAGGTAGTTGCTTGTCTAGCTGCACTGAAGAGCTATGATACAATGAAGCACTGAATCTGCAGATCATTATTATTATTATGATGAAGAAGAAGAAGAAGAACAACAACAACAACAATGTATTCATGTGTCTGTTCTTAGAAAAAATGGAACACATTAAGTTGTCTTTGTAGAATAATGGTCTCTATAAATCTTCATCTTGCTTTTATTAGAACATTTATTTTCTTACCATTTTAGTCTATGCAACTCTGCAGACGTAATGTCCTCAAGCCTAAGGAAATCATAATCTAAAATCAGTTCATTATTATTATTCTTATTATCACTTTTATTATTTTTATTTGAGCTCACTAGGAGTTCACACACAAGTCATCATCAGAGATTACTCATTGATAACAACCGGTGGTGTTCCTTGGAGTCTGGGTGATAACAAGTCTCCCCATATTTTGATAACCTTTGCAAATATCTTTGCACTGGCAACAACCATTAGTCTTCACTGGAATTTGAGTGGTAACAAACCTACCCAAAGTCGCAGAATGTTATGGTTAGTGTTTTCCCTCTCCGGTTTTCCTATCTTCTTTGACACTTCACGACTATTTTATGTGGCAACAATCTATACCGACACTACCATTTTTTTTGGGGGGGGGCGCCAGTTAACTTATAATTTTGTTATTCCAGTTTTCCTCGTTTCATGTTGCATTCCTCTTTGTTTGTTTTACTTCTATCGCAGTTTCCATTTGGGCAGTTAGCGTTTGTAGATCATGTGGGTTAGTTTCCACATTCGAGGGTTTTCCTTAAGATTTCAGCTGTTTTCAGTATTACTGTCGTTGCATTATTATTATTGATTCATAAGGCGCCCTCATACAAGGTATTACTAACTGGTAAAATTGTTAACGTTTCCGGCAAATCTCCTTTGATTTCCAGCTCTACTTGTTCTACCAGGGTTTAAAATAACTTTAGATTCTTGTAACAGCTGTTTACCATTGTATTCAAGCTCACAAACGCTATTAAGTTTTTCTTGAATTTACTATATAAATCTCCTCAGGTTGCCAGTAATCTGTGTCCTTCCAGTCAAAGTTCTCCGTAACAATTAATATGCTTTTATTTGTATGGGGGACGCGGGGGATAATGGAATTTTTCTTACATTATTATTATTATTATTATTATTGTTATTATTATTATTATTATTATTTAATTTCTGCTAGAGATACTGGAAACTTTTGCTGATAAATAACATTATTATTTAAAATAAGAAATAAAATCAGATAAATACTTTTGCAGAACTGACATCAAATTGAGCTTTATAAAGAAACAATGGTAATACAGAGTAAATGTGGATGTATTCTTAGATCTCCATAGCAAAAATGATTAACAACCGAAAAAAAAAAATTTAAAAAAACGACCAACGCATGAAAATAAAACAATGATATAAATGAAAAAGAAATGGAAAGAAACTGAAAATATAACAAGAAAAAAAAAAACAGACAAAGAAATATCGTTAAAAAATACGCAAAATACTATTACTTTTAATAATAGTAATGGGAAATATGGAAAGAAGAAGAAGAAGAAGAAGAAGAAGAAAGATGTTAAGATAAAAAGAAGGAAAAGATAATTAAAAGATAATCCAAAGATACAAGTTTGAGTTGCAGACAAAAACATCATCTTTACTGTGCAAACCATAATTTCCCGGCCATGGGAATGTCCACAGATTATTTTCCACATTCTTGGAATACCAAGTATCGGTAAACACGGATATGTTTGAATAAGAAATCGACCAATCAGAGTCAACTTGAGAAAGAAGTGTGATAAGACTATTCGTCTGGAAAAGATAGCTCATAGCAAAATGTTTTCTTTGACTTGGAAAAAAAGAGAGAATTTCAGCATATTTTTTTCTCCATGAAAACTTTAGCAACTTGAACTGCAAAACTCTGAGAGAAATTTTAAGAAAATGATGAATAGGAATTCAAATTATTATGAGTGTATTTTCTATCAGCATTTTTTGGACAAGTATATCACTATCACTATCACCACCACAAACCCCCCCAAAAACACAAAGAATAATCCCTGGGAGGATGATATAACTATAAGAACAGATACTACACTACCTCCACTTCCTCAAAAAGAATGTAATGCCTGGGAAATTGGTCTTATGTCAACAAAACATACTTTACCACTATTTTAACCATCCAAAAAGGAGGAGATAATGCATAGGAGGATGGTATAATGACAACAAAACAAATACTATACGCCATTGAATGGAGCATTGTAAGGTAAGACATTAGTCTGAAACGATATAGCAATATAAATTAAGCATTAAAAGATCGTACAATAGTATATTAATGACGAGATATGGGATATAGCGGAGCAAGTTATCTCAATATTTCATAAGAATCTTTCACTTAGTGATACAAGCACCAAGTGAAAGATTGTTTCAGCAATCTACCCTACTAATTATCACGTTGAAACGCCGGTTCTCATCAGGTCATCAAAGTTAAGCAAAGTTGAGCAGATGGGTGACCATTTGAGGATTCTAGGCGCTTTATGTGATCTCTGCTTATCTTGGTATCGTTTCCAGTCGTTCTGAACCTCCACTTGCGATTGATATTTAATGATGGAGTGGTTGGAGATTGTGCGATACTTGCCACAAAAATTTCATACCATACTCTGTCAAGACTGAAGGAAGCTACTAGAAGTGATAGTATAGTTCTGGCTTGAAACAGAGTGACACTAAATCTCCATTGTTTTTTTTTTTTTTTGTTGGTTTTTTTTTTTTTTTTTAAGTCTAACTGAATCTCTTAAACTCCAGAAATGCTGGCATTATTTTGGTTTTAAAATGTATCTGATATCATAGATTACAAAGTGGACCAAGTCCATGTAAAAAAAAGATATATCAATTAATACATCGGAGGTGACGGTGTCTAAGTGGTTAATGACAGACTGAAAACCCAAGTGTGCCAACTTTGAATCCAGTTCGTTTCACAGAAACACTTTTATTTAGGATGTTGACAACCTTCACATGGTCTGTTCTGTAAGTATTCAATATCTTTTTTTGTGAGTGTTCGGCGTCTTTCTTAGAAATAATTTCTAACTAGAAAGATACCGGGGAAATGAATGCCAACAATAATCATCTGATTCACACTGGAATGAAAGATTGATTCTCAACAACAAATAAAACACTGATCAATTGTTAAAACAACTCTCTAATGAATATTCATTTTCAAATTACAAGATTCAGTTTTCTTTTAGGGATAGGCGAGAGGGTAAGAACATTTATACTTACAATAAACTGTCATAGTTTGGGACATATTCTTACTCAGTCCCGGGTGAAGACCTTCGCAAATGCACAATTTCTGATTTAAATCTCTTTTTACATCGATGGCCAATACCGTGATTGAAACACCAATGCTGATGGTAGTACCACAAGAGAGACGTACAGGAGCTGCTGGAATACCGCCAGACCAGTTGCAGGACACAAGTAATCGGTCATTTTCAAACAGAGGATGAGAAGGGTCAAAACCTTCAATTAATGGTTCTCCTGGAGGTATGGCTGAAATGACACAAAGAAATACAATGTATATATTAATAAATGCATAAAAGACATTGATTTAAATATAGGATTTTATACAAACGACTGCACAGGTGAAGTGAATCGCACAAGTGATTTATGTTCTTATAGAATTTCTTGCTTTGATCTTAACCATCAAACTAAAAGATTAGATGACGAATGCAGAGGGATGGAAACAAAGTATGCAATGTATGAAATTTGACATAATAATTAAAGATTAGATGACGAATGTAGAAGGAGGGAAACAAAGTATGCAATGTATGAAATTTGACATAATAATTAAAGATTAGGTGACGAATGTAGGAGGAGGGAAACAAAGTATGCAATGTATGAAATTTGACATAATAATTGAAGATTAGATGACGAATTCAGAGGGAGGGAAACAAAGTATGCCATGTATGGAATTTGACATAATAATTAAAGTTTAGATGACGAATGCGGGGGGAGGGAAACAAAGTATGCCATGTATGGAATTTGACATAATAATTAAAGATTAGATGACGAATGCGGGGGGAGGGAAACAAAGTATGCCATGTATGGAATTTGACATAATAATTAAAGATTAGATGACGAATGCGGGGGGAGGGAAACAAAGTATGCCATGTATGGAATTTGACATAATAATTAAAGTTTAGATGACGAATGCGGGGGAAGGGAAACAAAGTATGCCATGTATGGAATTTGACATAATAATTAAAGTTTAGATGACGAATGCGGGGGGAGGGAAACAAAGTATGCAATGTATGAAATTTGACATAATAATTAAAGATTAGATGACGAATGCAGAGGGAGGGAAACAAAGTATGCCATGTATGAAATTTGACATAATAATTAAAGATTAGATGACGAATTCAGAGGGAGAGAAACAAAGTATGCAATGTATGAATATTGACATGATAATTAAATATTAGATGACGAATGCAGAGGGAGGGAAACAAAGTATGCCATGTATGAAATTTGAGATTCTAATTAAAGATTATATGACGAATGGAGAGGGAGGGAAACAAAGTATGCAATGTATGAAATTTGAAATTAAGTCAAATGCTGAGTCTGCTAGAATGTTATAGAAACTATATATAAAAAAATAAAGTGCACGAACATCACCATTTGAGAGATTGTCTGCCGGTATTATTTTCATGCCTTTGGCTGCATTTGGTAACTTGGTATCAACAGTATTGTAGTGTCCCAGAATTTTATACCAGGTTTTCAAGTCGTAACAGGCGGTTTTTGAGAGAACCAGACTTTAAATAAAGTTATCTGATCAATTTTTAAAACAAATTAAAAATAGATATTTATTTTCAAAAGGCAAGATTCAAGTAAATATCTTTGGTGTGGCCTGGGATTCAAATGTGCTGATGACTAATAAAACTTGAGAAATGTATAAATATCATTAGTTAAATAGCATCACTAGTATCCATGTTATTATGGCATGTATTCTTCAGAATTGCCTGATCTATTCCCTGCTTCTTTTGTCCCAGTTCATTCGATTTATTGGTTTAGTGGTCGTCATCAATTCACTATTTTGATACCTCATTATAATACAGCTTTCTATTCCAGTCACTTCTTTCCAAGGACCGCATACTTGTGGGACCTTTTTCTTGTTCACCATTTTCTTCCTACCTTTAAACTTGGTATTTTCAAAACTAAGGTCAATAGGAATCTCCTGTCTTTGCAATAATCATCTTTCGTTCCTGTTAGCCCCTTACATCAAATGGCTTCATGCCTTGTTTTGAGAGATTTTCATTAAAAAAAAACACCAAAAAAACTACAGTTCTTCTAAGGACTTGTTTATAAACGTAGACCATTTGTTTAGAAATGAATTATATTAATATATTGGTAATTTAAAGTATATTAAAGACAAACAAGGGTTATTTAAAAGTTATTTTCTAGGATGGCGAAAGTTCAGAGAATTGTTGACAATACTAACCAGCAAAACATAACTACTATCGATCAAAAGAAGATTGTTTATGTGATGATGTATGGAAGTATTACTAGTGAGGGTTGTGGACATGCGATGCATGGATGGAAATGATATGAGAATGTGTAATACAACTCTTAGAGACAATCTTAGTTCTGATGACCTCGGAGGAAGATTAAATGTGAACAGTATAGTAAGGTGTGCAGAAGAGTAGACTTCTATGGGTTAGCAACATTGAAAGAATGGATGAGAGATCTTGGATGAGTAGGTAAAGAACAGTTGAGGTAGCAGGTTCAGTTGACAGGAAAAAAGTCAGGGAAATATGGGAGGAAGTGATAAAAATGCACTTGAGGGAAAAAGGAATAAATAAAAATCTACTTAGAAATGGGTTACTTTGGAAGTCAATTATTTAAGGCTATCCTAAGCATGTAAAACTGGCTTAAACCGATGATGATGATGATGATGATGGCTACCCGGCGTTGCTGGGATCAAAAATAACAAAATGGAAGAGTTAAAAAAGTGTAATATATTTCTTTTAAAACTATCTCTCTGTCAGAATGCTTATTTTTCTCTATATCAACTGGTTCAACAGACTATAAAGAAAGAAAAACAGAAATTAGAGAAATTAACTGCTTAAGTGTTGATTTTTTTAAAACTACTATTAAGAATAGAAAGAAATGTATTTTTTTTATCACTATGCACTAATTGAATCTCTGATGACCACAAAGGAATGAATATTACTGCAGTTTACTAGTATCATCAGGTCAGGGCCACACTGAATCCTCCAACGTTATAATGTATATTAGTGTCTTACTTTTAGCTGGTCACACAAAAAGACATAATTTAAAAAAAGGGGTAATGAGCACCTTCATAACATCAAACAATCCCTTAATGTATCTAACAATTGCCAGTAATTTCTCTTATTATCTATCTGTGCCTAAAACTAAACAAAAAAATTTATGAGTCAAGTTTGTATCCTCAAAAACGTTTTTAGTGAAAAACATCAGTTTTTAAACATTATTTTTGTGTATGTATAAATGTGGCTAAAATACATTACTCCTTCCTCTGTGTGTGTGTGTGTGTGCATATAAAAATGGTGGAAAGATAAATTTGTCATCCTAGAAAAGACAACATGATTCCATTTCTGTTTGATGAAAACCGGTTTTCTATTTTTATTGCAGACCATCTACTAGTTGGCCAGTTGTGGACAAATCCCAAGAGGGATAGGGGCCTCCTACCATGCGCCACAATGTTCAATGAGCGAGATCAGAGATACACCGCGTACAACTTATGCTCTCTACTGATCTAAGTTATGACTACAGGACCAATGCTCAGGGATATGAAAACAGTTTCTGGCCACGGTTATGGTCTTTGGTATGGTTTCAAGTGAGGGCCACATCATGCCACATCACATCTTCAAAGTCGGCTTGAAAATCAACACCAAAGTGTACCTGGATGTGTTGAAGAGTGTGATAATCTCCTGGTGCAAAAAGGTGACCGCTGACAGACCCTGTGTGTAGCAGCAGGACTTGGTACTGGCCCACAAGTCCAAAGTGACCCAGGCTTGGCTTCAGAAAGAGTGGTATAACTTTGTATCATTCTCTCACTGGCCCTTCTTCCCCTGACCTAAACCCGCTGGACTATGTTTGGTCATACATCGAGAACAACACCAACATGACATCCCACAACACCAAAGCCAGCCTGATCGCCACCATCTGTTGAATATTTGAACGCTGGTGCCTGTGAGAAAGCATGTTCTCAGTTCCGGACCTGTATCTTGATGGTAATTGAGACTGAAGACGGCTACATTGAATAGATGTCAGCTTACTACATAATCAAGTTACTTGGAATAATTTTTTTCAATAAAAGTTTTAAAATAAATCTATAGTGTTTTTTCTCTAAGGCGACAATGTTATCGTCCCACCCTGCATATATGTGTACAGAGAGAGAAAGATACTTTATTGCAAACTACAATATACGTTAGTTTGATCGTCCAATCATACCTTCGATTTTATAGAAATATAGGAAGTCTACCTGTTCTTTAGACGATGTTAATCTTTTGTAAACACAAAAAATGCAAATAACTTTGTGGATTAATAGAAAAGCACTCGATTACAGACCTTGTGGTTGAGGTTTCAAATTCTGACATGGTTACCCATGCTAATTATTTCTCTTTCTACTTCCGTGTGTGTGTGTGTGTATAATTATAAAACTCAAATGACCGTGTAACGGGTTTTGTAACCCAACATCTGGTTTACGACTTTCGGTTGCGCATGCGTACATAAAAAAATAATCAATGCGACAGTTTTTAGCATCTCAATTGTTTTTTTTTTTTTCGCGTTTAAATTAAAAGATATATCAAAATTTGAATTTAACTTTAAGTATTATGGTATCTGTTCAGTGCACATTTACCTATGAGTATGGCAAACCACTTATAATTCAATGGCTGTAAGTTTTTTATTTTCAAAAATAAACAATTATAAACAGAATGACTCATAGAAATCTATATTTTTTTTTATTTTAATATCCTTTCATAGAAATGTTTCTGTTATGTTATTAAAAACTTTTTTTACGTCACAAGTGTCACGCTCATACATTAATTCCATAGCTTATATAACATACTGACCCAACGGGTCACGAGTCTAGTATATATATATATATATATATTTCAAGATATTGAAATGAATTAGATTACAGGTTAGGGAATCTAGTGGTTTCAAGTCTTACAAAACATTATTGAAAAGAAATATTGATATAAGATAATCCAAACCAAATAAAATTGCTCAATATACTAGAGAGCAAATAAGATTAGAGTTTATATTGAAAATCCATGTATTAAGGAATTGTTTTAAACATTGTATTCTTTGGTTCAACCAATAAGTTTTTTTTTAAAGTCAGTTTTTAAAAATAAAATTTGAATATATAAACTCTATATGTGTGTGTGTGTGTGTGTGCATGTGTGTGCGTGCGTGCGTGCGTATGTGTGTGTGTGTGTGTGTATGAAATGGGAGGTAAATGAAATTAATGAATTAGTTTAAGTTCATTTACATAATCAAAGAAATTAAGACAAAAACTATGAATAGTGTATGATCGTTCCAGAGACAATATCGTATGTATTTATATATAATCTCATCAGCACAACATAGAGATGGCAATAAAATAACAATCAAATCGATTTCATTGTCTTTAAGATATAACCAAATGTTGGAAGAATACAGTCAGTATATTTCTGGAACATACACACATATATATATATATATATATATATATATATATATATAGATAGATAGATAGATAGATAGATAGATAGATAGATAGATACAAATAAATATCTTTAGATAGATAGATAGATAGATAGATAGACAGATACAAATAAATATCTTTAGAACAGAATCAGAGAGAGAGAGAATTCTGATACAAACGTATTTATTCACGTGTGCCAACAGCTATATATCCACAGGGATTTCGATTCCTGCAGGATATTCTACCAATTTGAGTTCATGTCAGACGTAGAGTATATTTATCTTTGTTAAGGTCACAATCTATTGGTAATTTTCAATAACAAATCAATATATAAGATCAATTCTGATAAAGAAACAATAAAGTCGTCAGCAAATGGTTCATCAATTGCACAATGCACGTCCATTTTGTTTTGGTAATGCTTTTGGACTGCCTCAAAAAGAAACGAAAAGAAGCCATTGCAGACGACGGAAATAGAAGGTCAGAAGAAAATCTTCAATCAATATGTCACTGGTCATTAACCTCACTCTTTCACAGAAGAAATCACTTTGATAGTCCAGAACTCAAAATAGAGAAAACAAACCAAAATTGTTCTTATTATTTCAGTTATGGCAGACAGTATAGTAAACAGGGAACCAGGTTTTTATGTTTATAAAGTGGTGGTGGTGGTGGTGATTGTTTTGTTTACGTCATAACGACATTTTTTTATTATATTAAAATAAAAAAGGGCAGGTAACTCCTTAACCGCTTAGGTAAGCAGAACAATTAAATGCAACAGAATTGCTAATAAAAAAATAGATTAACAAATTAAAAAAAAAAAACAATAAACCGTTTTTATGTTATTTATCCCTATTTACTCGTATCCTCTAAAGGCACAGATAAATTCAAAGTCGGTTTCCTAATATGGGTAAAGTCCAACACTTCAGAAAAGTGTACTCTAGGTTGGAGTAAAATAAAAATGCACCAGTTTTGAAGGATTTATCCTTCACTGATCGAGGACAGAAAGTGTACTCTCAGAATAGATACTGTACTTCGCTCCTATCCAGAAGATCAAATGTCGATCAAGTCATTTTAGGAAACAAGATTTCCTGCTTCAAATTCTTAATTACGGATGGCCCACTTAAAAGTAGCCCAGTAAAATGTAGTAGAGAGGAGGAATATTGTTTTATTGTTTAAATTACATGTAGTGTTATAAAAGGTGCTGGAAATGCTTCCCGTTGACATCTTTGAATTTCTGGGCACGTTGAACAACATTTGCAGATACTGCCTATAGATCTTCTCTGGTGATTCTCCTAATAGCGTTGGTAATGTTCTCCTTTAGTTGATCTAGATTGTGAGAATTATTTGCATGAACTTTTTGTTTTGAAACCCCCCCCCCCAAGATAAAAATCACATGATGACAAGTCCGGGGAACGTAGTGACCGTAACCCTTGGCCTATTCTTCTCTCTTTCATAAACAAGGTTATGAACTCGTGTCAGTGATTTGTGAGATGTGTGGCATGTAGCGCCATCTTGTTGGAGAAAGAATTGCATTTTGTCTTGTTAAAAGAGAGATTAGAGAGATCGGGCTACTTTTAAGTGGACCACCGTGTATATTTAGCTATTTGTTTGTTTGTTTGTTTGTTTTAGTTGTTCTGTTTTTGTTACAGCATATTGCATTATTTAATGTTAAATTCCTTTGTTAATACATTTAATTAGTTCTTCATGGTATGGCAAATGTATGGGTATATAAACAGATGCATAGCCAGAACTAATTCTGAAACAGGTAGTATCACTCTGGGTTAGAGTGGACTTCACAATAATGGCAACTAATGTACTAGATCAGAGTGTACCATCTGTTCTGTCAGTAAAAAGAGAAATACTTTTCGATTGGATTAATTTTTATGTTTGTACTCATAAGGAGAGCAATGAATTCAGATTGTACATTAAAAAAAAAAAATCATATTCACCATAAACAAGGTAAATTTCTACTGGGATGTAAAAGGCTACTATAAATTAGGGACCATGTCTACAAGGACACACTAAGGAGGGAGTTGAACAGCAAGATGTCTGTCCAAGTATTGAGTAGATTGCTGCCAAGTAAATTGATAAAACTGTAAAATATATTGATCTTTATTAGAGAAACAAATAACTGATTAAAAGGAAAAGTATCACACGATCGAATGATACCTTGCAGAAGTTTATGGCAAAGAAGATGAGTTCCATCTAGTGAACTTCTGGCACCTTCCAATATCCTATATCTCGATTAAGTTATGATTCCTGAGTGCATGGAATATTGCTGATGAACTAATTACCAGTCTCTTCCTCTTGGACAAGATACAAAAAAAAAAAAAAAAGAGTCTCTAGCCTAGTAGGTCTCTCACTGTCTACCAAGCTCCAAGCCCTGACCCATCGCAACAATGTTGCATGCCTTTACTTGTTTTATACAGAATTTCAAACAGAACCCTTTATTTAATCTGGGGGCGGGTATCATGCTCTCATCCCCTGAGCCATGGCTGTGTAGAAGTCCTAAGATATTTACAGTTGTACTTTATAGATGCTCGCAACAATGTTGCATATAATCCTTGCTTTACGAGGACTTCTACAGAATGTGCTCCGACGAATTTACTTTACTTGAATTCTCTCAACATGAACACCTCTAACCTATGCGACTAGCAGCAAAATCGTTTTACTCTGAATTTTCCCAGATGATAGAAAACTTTACTCTAGAAGCTTCTTTTCTCATACCATTTATCTCTGAAATTCTTTTGTTGCTACATTGTATCAACATACAGAAATTTATATGTAATTTTTTAATTTTTTATTTTTTTTTTTTACGCGGAAGTCACCACTTATCAAGGCTCGAAAGCCACTTGAGGATAAGTGTTAATGAGTATACCGTAGACTGAAACAAAAATGTATTAATAGTGGTGGAAATGGGGTAGAAATAGATTATTTAGAGGGAGGGGGGCCAACAAGAACTTGTTTATATTGAATTTGAAGACAACCATATTGTAGTCAGACGGAAAGCAAGCCAGCAGAACAGAGTTCCACAGGCGGGCAGTTCTAAGAAATAAACTCTGTTCATGGAATTTGCGTTTAGATTTAAGAACAGATAGAGAGTGGTAGGAAATTGTTAATGATCATTATAGCTTTTGTGAAAGTTTTGTGAAAGTTTGGCAAATAAATTGAAGCTCAGACGAGCACTTGCTCTGAAAATAAAAATCAAGCAGAGACAGACTCGCAACGTCTTTTCTGTGGGAAAGAGGTTGCAGGGAAGCAAAAAGGGCATCATCGACTAGATTTTGAAGCCGGTGATGTGAACAAACATCTTATCGGCCAATCCCCATCCTGTTTGCCTCTTTATAAATCTGTCCCCTATTAACAGCGGACTGATATGTCTTGCCTTACTTGATGATAAAAGGTTAACCAAGTAACATTATTCTAGTTGTGAGCAAACCGTGTTTATAAAACTATGAAACTAATTCATGAGGCAGGAATTTGGAATGTTAATTCAATGTTGTCCACAATCCAGTCCATCCGGCCGATAAACTTCCTAATCGTTCACTATATACCCTGCTTTACATGGCAGATGTCTAATAACAAAATCTTAAAAAATATTTAAAAGAAAAACAAAAAAAATTCACTATATAATATTGCAAGCACAACTATTAAAGGAAGATTTTTAAAAATGTGCAAACAGGCAACCAAACAAGATTAAAAGTTTTAGCTGTTAGAGGAAGGGCGAATAAGATGTGAATTGGTGGGAGTAGGAGAATGCTCTAAAAAGAGTGTGTTCAGATTCAGTATGTTAAAAAATTGAGAGATTGTGTCTAACATATCTTTGATTTTCTGCAGGTGTTATGCAAGGCAAAAAATTAATAAAGGAGAGAGAATCTCTTTCTATTTGCAGCTTTCACAGTTCTCGATCTTAGCGCCCCTTAGTGTGATGAAAAGGAATATAATTAGGTCTGAGAGCCTTTTGGTGTGCATATGTATGTATAAGTGTGTAAAAAAGTTGAGAGACTGTCTCGCACACCTTTGGTTTTGTGTGGGCGTTATATAAAGCAAGGAATAAACAAAGGCTATAGAATCTCTTTCTGTTTCAGGTTTTATAATTCTCTAATCTTAGCGCCACATATTATGGTGAAAAGGGAGATAATTAGTTTGATAGGTGTGCATATGCATGGGTGTGTACGACTATGAAAAAGTAGGTTGCGCTACAAATCGAGTAAACAATTAATAGGATGAATTGTGATTATCGCCCTTGCATGATTTTAATTTTATAATTAATGAGATTATGATCTCAGTGCGTATCATGTTACATTATTTGAATTGTCTATACCTTTATTGTCATTTTGATCTCCTCTTTTGTGTGTAGCTGATTTCTAGAAAATCTTCAGACTTTTATTCCTTTTATTAAATCAATGCGTCTCTCTGTAATGATTTCTCTAATGGAGCCAGCCAATGTGTCTTCTGTTGAATAATTCATTCGCATATTGAATATTGGCAGCTTTCGGCTGTTTGCAATTAGGTGGAGGCAAAGGTGTGAATATTTATGGACAGATTAGGATCAGTATGCAGACATCATTGAATATCGCTATGATCTATGGATCAGCTTGAGTTGGTTTTATACAGAGATTTTGTGATTTATGTGAAAATCTTTATTTGCAAAAAACTATATAAGATCACTCTAGTCGTCTAGACATTTATATAAATGTTAATTTCAACTGTATCACTTGCAGCTAACATTGAGCGCGTGGTTTGTTCCTTGCTTATGGAGTCAGAGATAACTTCATGGCTGCGTTCGAATATCCCGACAGGCTGTAATCATAACTCCTTGTACTGATGACTCCTGAAAGGACGAAACACTAGTGTCTGTAGGTATTAAAAATAATTATAGTAATAATTATATATAATTAAATAATAATTATTTATTTATGCCTACAGACACTAGTGTTTCATGCTTATGCAATCATCAGTGTAGGGTAACAATTTCTGATGATAATGAGAGCTGAACGCTTTTGCTCCATTTGCTGGGTCTCTACCTGAGGACCACCAAACAATTGCCATGGGAATGAAAGGAATTAAGATCAAATGCGAAATTCAGGTGAATACAGTGGAGGAGAAATCCTTCTTGACTGAAACAATTTTTATTTTTGTTCCTTTCCAGAGTGCCCCCTTTTGGGGAGCTGGATTTCTCCACATTAAAAACCGACTTTGTGTCTAACTCTGCTCTTGTGGGTCGCCAAGTAAATAGGAACAGGACACTTTGATGCTTCCTTGCTTATGGAGCAATTATTATCAAAAAACTAGCAGGAAGAGCTGATGTTGCTCGGGATCGAATGAGGATCGCTATTATCTAGTTTTTCACTTGGTTCATCACACTTTCTTGCATACCTTTCTTTGTTTTTATTGCCCGCCCTCCTATTTCGTCAATTACGCAGAATACAGATTGCTGTTTTTAATAGGATTTTGAAATTAAATTCAATTTTTACGATTTCTTTTGTTTATTAAATTGTTAGGC
Source organism: Euprymna scolopes (assembly GCF_053919585.1). NCBI lineage: Eukaryota > Metazoa > Mollusca > Cephalopoda > Sepiida > Sepiolidae > Euprymna > Euprymna scolopes. Next base: position 148,402,565 of record NC_136486.1, read on the forward strand.
GAAAGTACAGATTAGTTAAAAAAAATAATAAACGTTATTATTTCAGCACGGTCCGTATTCTGCATAAGTATCTTGCTGTCTAATATAATCAGAAGATGCTAAAATTTTGGGAAACTCTGAATTAGTGTCTTATATGGTTTAAATTTCATTAAAATCACATGTATTTGAAGTTTTAATAGCGTCCCCCTCCATGAATCACTTGGAGATGGGAGTAGACAGATATTGGGCACAATGAGGATGACGTAGAGATTCGTGACCATTTCTGTTGTCTTCCCTGGGGAATTAAAAAAAAAAATATTATATAAATTTCATAGAAGTAGGACATATTTTAGGTTAAATGAAGTTCGGTTTCCTAAGGTTAGAGGGGCACTTAGAGATTCAGGACCACTTCCATTGTCCTCCCGAGGAAATTTTATACGTATTATGTAAATTTCATAAAAATAGGATATATTGAGTTTTAAGGAGATTATCGCAACATAACCCTCTTAAAGGTGTACTTAACAATTTAAGAATACTTCCATTGTCTTCCCTGGTAAATTTTACATGGGAATGCACTTTTTGATTTTACAAAAATTCTCTAACTTTTCTTTTTATAGGAAACACACACACATGCACATATTGACTTATATATATGTAGAAAGAGAGAGAGAAAATTATTTTCAAATCATATTTCAAATGATTGCTACCTATATCTATATAATATTTATGGTCTCTCTCTCATTATCCAGGGATACAATTGAAAACAAAGATCTATGCTAAGATCAAACTTTTTTTTCTTACAAACTAATAATGATAAAGATTCAGATGGTTCTCGATAGTCGTAGATCTAAACAACGCCACATGAATATGGGTGTGCCACATAGGTAAATACTTAAATCTAAGTTATTTCTGATCTATGTAAACGACCTCCTCAATGCAGTCGTATATTTGCTGTATGAAACTATGCTCTATTCTCGGTATGAAGGCAAATCGACTCTCCATACAAGCACAGGAATGGATTAATGCTTGAAAAATGATCTCCAGTTTGTAGTAAGAATGAATTAAAACAATTGATAATCATGTTTAATGCTACCAAATATTCTTTCCTTTAATAATTATAATAAACGTTTGCTAACCACCAATTGTCGTGATTAAAAGCACCTTTCCTAAGAATTTAATGTTTAAAGTGTTTGACCTGATATTCTCAGGCAACATGGCGTGGAATAAGTATATAGAAGATGCTGCTAAGTTTGCTGCAAAGGTATAGGCTTCCTTTACTTGGTTAGAAACCATTTTAGACCTGCCAGTATATTGTATCTCACAAAGCTACTATTTGTCCATGCATAGTGTTTTGTTGCCATGTTTGGGTTTGCACACTAACCACTAGCCTCTCCTTTTTCACAGGGTGCAAAAAAGATTTGTCTTTCTATTCTGTTTCTCTGACTGTACCAATATGCAGAAATTTAAATGTAATGTGAACAATTATCTTGCTGTTAAACGCCCAGCTAAGGCTGTACCCAATACATCTGGCCCCAATCACAGTAACCCATATAGCTTCCATTGCAATACGCCTTGCTTGGTGTAAATAAATTAAAAAACAAATTAATTGCAGTCATATTTTTAGAGGAGGGGGAAGATGACATTTTTATTACTTGTACCGATATTAAAAAAGTTTTTCTATGGAATTTTCAGAAAAAAATAGAATACATTGTACCAATTTAAATTTTAAATAAGGTACTTCTAAAAAAAAAAAAAAAAGAAATAATACCTCCGTTTCCTGCTTCCCTGACTTTACTAATGTGCAGAAATTTAAATGTAATGTCTTCTCGCTTCTCAACTCCCTACACAGTTCCCCTGTATTATATTTGGTCCCAAATCGTAGCTCCCTTACGTTTAATGGCAATATGCATTGTTTAGCATGAATAAAATAGTGTTTAGTTCTCTTTCACTGCAAGAACTGTGACACCAAGATCAGAAAATGGGATTGTGAAGTCAGCGCCACTGAGGAGTGGTACTCTAACCTGCAAAAAGTGCCTGTGCAGCCCCGTCAGCATTCTCCGATAAGAGCGCCTCGGGCGATAAGCAATAAAGTAATCATTTATCAAAGAGATAAGGTAAAACCTGGTAAAGTGAACCCCCAAGATTAGCACAGAATCAGATTACACTACAATCAACGGAGATCAGATCATTACAGGAATGGTCCAATTTCTGTTGATGATTTTGGGGTCGAGGATAAAAATCCATAGCATGAATAAGAGTAAAGAAAAAAGTAATAATTTATTTGATTTTAAATTTCTCAGTATAAAAAAATGTAAAACGTACATACAGAATATGTAATAGACATTTATAAAATTTGATTACATAAATACAATACTTACGATGTAAAGTACAATTGGATGACTATTTACATTCATAAAACTTAAAGGGCAACAGTTAATTCATATTATTTGGATTTTTCGGACTACTGTTCTCATTTTGAGTGTTATTTTCACAACGTTTTAGTCTATGTAACCTCCCACCTTCTTCAGGTATATTTTGTCGAACTCAGGAATCTGCATGGAATTTCGAAAGGAATTATTTATTTTTTAATTAACGGGGTAGCTTGTTCCCATTACGTCAACCATGACTGGATAGATGTCCTTAGTAATTCACAATTGTATTTTGGGCACTCACAGAAAAGATTAGGCATTTAATCTTCAGAAGAAGGTCACTTTTACAACTGAAGTTTTTCCAAATATTCTAACCACTGTGCCACGGGTGGTGTAGTAAGAGTATTAATATTATTTTCCTTCTATTATATGAATTTCACCTGTCTGTTTAAATGTATGTATATATGTCTGTATGTCTACCTAAAACTTTCGATAGAAACGACGGATTTTCATGAGATCGATATCATTTTGAAGCTCTGCCCTTCAGACGACAAATATCGAAAAAATTGACTAAAAACATTAATTCCTTCACCCTCAACTGAGCACTTTTCTCCAGGGAGGGGTCGCTTTGTTCGCCGATATTTTCGAAAATCATCCCCTCTTTTCGATTGACTAGCCTTAATTTAAACCTTCGCCACTTTCGGTTCGGCGATGGATGCAATGGCAAAGACATGACGTTTTTTTTGTACAGGTTCGAGCCTGCCTACTACCACTTTTTTTTTGTTGCTCAACTCACACCCCCAAACACTCGGGCAACACCGGGCACTCAGGCTATTTTCAAATAATAAACAAATGGAGGACCAACATTGTGTGTTCCACTAAAACTGTCCCGAGAGCTACATTAAACGATGGAAGAAATGCATAATTCTGGATAGTTCCTATATAGAGATAGATAAATAATTGTGCCAAGTTTCGCTGCTCTACTACTATAAAAAGTAGGCCATGTCATTACTTTTAGTTAGAGGAATAAATAAGATTAAAAGACATGTGTCTTCTTTCAAGACCAATTACAGAGAGTATTACATTATTATGAGGAGTATTAAGTATTAATATTGTTTGAAGCAGTAAATAAAATAACTTTTATAAACTTTAAGTATAATATGCAAAAATTAATCATTTATATACATTTAAAAAAGCTACAATAATTCCCAACAATACTTAATATTCATCACAACTCGTATCCTCGGAATTGATTTGACAGCTAGTCTGCGACACTGACTTCCGGAAATAAAGAAATTAATAATAAAACAGTAAATAAAACAGACAAAGAAAAGTGTCGCCGAACAGTTGTATACTTTTCTTTTTATACCCCCAAAGAAGAGATTCTACTCTCGAAAATTAGGGACATTAACACTACCATCTTATATGACATATGTTGGCAAATAAATGCAATATAATTGCAGATTATTGAAAATGCATTCTAATGTCATTATTCGTTTGTATGCTTACTCGTATCCACGGTTTTTCCTATGAACCGCATTGATATAGTCTTAAAACACAACTCCTTTTAAACCTTTCTAATTTGCTTTTATTTTTCTTATCTCTACAATTATATAAATGCAACTTTGTGTGTGTGTGTGAGTTCGTTCCTCATAGACTTCGAAACGGCTGAACAGATTTAATAGCATGGTTTTTTTGGGTTTTTTTTTCTGCATGACGTGATCTGTAGATTTAAACTCCGTACGTAAATTTCTTAATTTATTTTTCATTAGCTGCAAAGAATTTTATAAGACTTGAAAATTTACATTTTTTTTTTTTTTGCATGACGTGGTCTGCAGGTTCAAACCCTGCACGTAAATTTCTTAATGCATTTTTTTGTTAACTGGAAAGAAGTTTATATAAAATAATTTTATAAAAAAGAGTGAAAGAAATGTAGAATAACATATATTTTGGATTAAGTTACTGCATGGAAGCATGTGACGCTTCCTCCCGGGCGATTTCACGGATTTCAATGACAATAAAAATATAGAAATGCGAAATATTCATTGATCATCATTCAATCCCGGGCAACGTCAGGTCTCCCTGATAGTAATATATATATATATATATATATATATATATATATATATATATATATATATATATATATATAAAGTTATCAAAAGCATAACAAATTTTCAACAGAGAATCTTATAACGGAGAACATGCTTTAAATGCTTATAATATATTGCTAATCATTTGGTGTAGTTGACTGGTTGACATACCTGAAAAAACATTTGGAAATATCTTTACTTCTCAGTATTTTTAATTATTTTCAAAGCAGACGACAAGCTTTGATTTTTTTAATTAGTCTTGAATTTAATTTATTACTGAATGTAACTATTTAATTAGAAAAATAAAACAATGAAAGTTATTTTTTGTTATTGATTTCCTTTAAGATTTATCCAAGAAATTATTTACATGCATTAAAATAAAACCATAAATTTTAAATCAATAATATTCCTAAATTAATTTATTAAGTTAAAAAATCAATATATCATTCAGTCTATGAACCATGATTTTGTTGATATATATATATATATATATATATATATATATATATATATGATATCATATATATATATATATATATATATATATATATATGATATCATATTTGATTTCTTTTATTTTATCCTTTAGTTCTCGCATTCCCTGTGCTATGTTTCTGAGAAAAGGGGAAAAATTGCTGCTTTCTGGCTTAGCATCTATCCATCTAACATTCATCCTAGCTAGGATTTGCCCTTGAAGTACTATGTTGTTTTCTTTTTCACCTTCTTACATCATATAGCTTCATGTCGTGTCTGAAACAATTTCCTTCAAAAAACTCAAGAGATTAGGTCAAACAATGCGAAATTATTTCTTCACGATTAAAACTTTAAACATAACACTATCTTAGATTGGAGTTAAAATAGATAAGAGAAATTGTTGCATAGATTCTGACGTAGTTTCAGTTCCAGACACACAATCTACATTATAATAAAACATATACACATTTACAAAGATATATCTGTTATACATACTGCCTTCGTATTTTTTTCTGTAATCTTCACAATAGATTTTATAGGTATATAGTTATAAGTAACTAAAAGCACATTTTTAGACTTAGATATTCATTCTTTGATCTCTGAAGCCATAGCAAAAAAAAAACACACACACACACACAAACAAAATATCTAAAATTTAAACAAGAGAAAATATGTACTGCATGAGTGAAAACATTCGACATTACAAGAACTGAATTTAAAAGGTAAAATCAAATTGGAAATTATTTTCTTACAAAAGAATCCAATTGGTATTAAAGTTTTGCTGAAAAAATGCCTAGCGATATATTAGCTGACTAAACTCATACAAAATCTACATTTTTTAAATCGATACATCATCTACATCCTTTGTAATGTCTGTATGTGAATAAATGTATCTGTTTTAATGTGCATCCAACTAAATATCCCAAAGTAGGTTTAGATTAATAAAACACACACACACACACACACTATATATATATGTTTTAACAAAATCAAGACATCAAACAATGGATTGATAGCAACAAATAGTGTATTTTATCGTTCGTTACAATTGTTTCAAGACCATTCGGACAAATTCAAACCCTATATCGTTCGAAAATTTTCTTTGATGTCTTTTGTGAAAACAATATATGAATGCTCACAATTACAAAATATGGTAATTTTGAAGCTTACAATTTAAGTCATCTTATTCTGACTTAAAATTTATTAGTATATGAACGGATACCGAATTATCAATTATATAAATCCAGTAAAATTCGAAATACTATAAATAAGATATATATATATATATATATATATATATATATATATATTATGATGATAGACTCTCCCGTCGATTTCGATGTATAAGCTTCCGCCACAACAATTAAGTTGCTTGGAAATCCACACAGATGATTTGTTTATAATGTAGAGCCATCCACACTTTTTAGTATTACTGCTAACCTTTGCGACGCGACAGAGTATACTTAAAACTGCAGGTTTTTACATCAGAGTTTTCTTCTTCTAGATACATGTCATAACAAAGACTATATATAATTACGTCCTAGGATGGAGTACTTTTGCCATATCTGGGCAGCAGCTTCTCGGAGTACCCTATCCTGTCTTGACAGAGTTCCAAATCAACTTTGTAATCTAGTAAGCGAAATATATATATATATATATATATATATATATATATATATATATATATATATATATATATATATATATATATATATATATATATACTAGCTGTACACACCTGTGGAACACTTCTGCTATCCTGCTTCCAAGTTGAAAACAACATGGTAGCTTTCAAATCCAATGTAAACAAGTTTTTGTTGGGCCATCCCCATGATTAACCAGATTCTACCCAATTTACACCATTAACGGTTACTACACTACATTCATTAATCCTTATCCGCAAGTGGCCTTCGGACTCTCAAGTAAAACAAAAAGCAACAAAAACAACAAAAAAAAGACCCCCCCCACACACACAATCAGCAGGAAGAAAGTTCCACAAGCCTTCATTTATTGAATAGAAACTGCTGGAATATGGAGTTGTCTTTCCTTTTGTCCATTTATACTCGGCTCAAATCGATATTGTTGACTATATCTTTATATTAGTAGAATATTCGCTTAATACATTGAGTAGCAGGAGATTATGTTAATGACTAAAGTCAAATTTTTGCCTAACAATTAATGTGTTATTAGTTAGGCCTGTGAATTATTGAGCGATATGTTATTTATTAAAAAAAAAATAAAGAAAAAAATAAAGAAAAACTAATACGAATTAAAAAATAATTTTAAACATGACTATATTTTAACTTATTTCTTCTCTAAACACCTCTACCGGGCAGCATCAAGAATACACAACTAGTTCATTATATTTTGGAATATTTTAAATACAGCTAGTTTATAAAATATTAGAAGTATATAAAGTTGAGGGGTGGGTTGGGTGTTTTTGGTAGTTTTCTTGTGCAGCATATCAACCCTTTTTGGGGTTATTTAATGGCGAATGCAGCAATTTTGGTAAAAGTGTTTATGCTTCAGTATATTATATCTTCAAATATTTATTTGTGGAATTTGGTTTAGTTGTTTTGTTTTACGGCATATCAATCTTTCCGGTAATTTAATGCTGAATCCAGTAATTTGGAAAAAAAGATTTATGCTTGGATTTTTTTATGTGAGGGATGTGTTGAAGATGAGGTTGACATGAAGGGCCCATAAAGAATGGAAGGAGCCACAAACGGAATAAACTTTAGCGACATTGTTTTAAATTGTTTTTTCTTATTGTATTTCTCCTGCAGATACTTACATGCACACATTTCAGCATGAAACTCATTTCTCATCTCAACTTGATAATGATACATGTCTTTTTGTATTTCCCCTTATTTAGGCTGACCTTTAAAAATTGCCGCAAATGTAGGTGACTTGGCTAAGTCGATTTTTAGGGTAGAGTCAACATAAATGCTAATTATTATTCAAATCGGAAATGCCAACTGGCTCATTTATAATCTTGTAAGGATTTCAATGAATATGTAAAACTAGCTGAAATAGCTACCCCAGGAGGGGTCCATAATAATGAGGCACCTTTGGAACCTTTCATACTGGTAAGAGGCTCAGCCTTAAATACTTCAAAGCAATCAGAAACGAATTTATATGGTGAAAAAGTGAAAATTAAGGTTACACAATTGTGTAAATAGGAGAAATTTGTTTGGTTAAATTTCCGTTCAATTGTTTTTGATAGCAAAGGACATTTTGAAAGTTTTTAGGAGTTATTATTTCATATCTATTACTTTCTTCGCGGACATTCCTCCAGACAAGGCATGAAGCCATGTTGTGTAAGGAGATAACAACAAAAGATGATTTTTTTGTAGCAAGAGAGTTCCACATGCCTGCACTTCTTGGAAAAAAACTCCTAGAATAGGAAGCTGTATTACAAGAGATATCAGGGCATGGAAGTAGTGGAGACCATTAGACTAAAATGAGCTGGAACAAAGGAAGCAGGGAATAGATCAGACAATTTTAAAGAACACATACCATAATAGTATTTATAGAAAACATTGAGACTAGCAACATCACGTCTGTGGGAGAGGGGTTGCAGAGAAGAAGAAAGAGTTGGACAAATTAATTTACTGATACGCTTGTGCACTTTATCGAGAACCCTTAAATGGGACAGATATTCACCATCCCAAATATGACAACCGTACTGTATACAGCAGTTTTGTAAAGATAGGGGATAGCATCAGGTATGATAAAATGTCTAAAGTGATAAAGCGAACTCATTTTACTTTGAAACATTTATTAATTTTATAAAATTTTACAATAATCATAAATCAGGCACAAGTTCATTTTTGATTTTAACCAGATGTAAACTCCATGGAGAAAAATACTTTAGTGCCATGAAAACAGAGATATAACTAAAAAATGTAAAAATAGATCTTCATAACTAAAGTTATGACTTAAAAAGTTGTTTTAAATAAGACGTCTACTATGACACTACTTTATGAACAATGTTCATATTTGTTTATGATCTCCATCTTTTCGTTATGTTACTCAGCCGTATTCTGAGACAGCTGTCACACGAGCGATTACAGTATTTGGTTGGATAAAGCATGGATTAACTTATCTTCTAAGGCTTATTTTTTTTTATCCCTGAAAAATTTTTCTGCAAAATATCTAATAACTACCGTGTCGAACCCTGTATTTAGTTGCAGTTATAAACCAAGACTATTGGATATTGGCTCAGAATTGACTCGTAGTGTTAGAGAAGTGCAACATTGTTATGCCACTGTCAACAAGTATGTGCATGACTACAAGAATACAACTGCCTGCAAATAATCCATATTTATTAACTGTATAAGTCCTACAACTTCCCTATTAACTGAACCATGCAAAGATATCCAATCAGCACTAAAGTGGCTAAACTAATCTTGTAAAGTTAAACCTTCATTATAGAATCTTAAATGAGCAAGATTTGCTAAAATTTTGATCTTTTATTTAAATAAGCTGCAATATGAAATTATTATAAATGGATTTAAAAACCACTTTAAAATTAGGAGGTCAACAATTTTTATGAACGCTACAGTGTGTAAATATTATAATTTTTAATCAAGGTAGAGTATATACTGGTTAGATTTACTCTTGTTCTGAGTTTACCAGATCGAAGCAGTATATGAAACTCACATTATGCATCTATTGTAGAATTCTCACATCATATCTCTCCATACAATACATATCTTCAACCCTAACTGACAGTGCGATAATGTATAGAAATAAAATCTAGACTGTGAATGTTGAAGACATGCGTTACATGGAGAGAAATGATATGATGATAGATATATTATACGAGTCTTAAACAAAGGCATAGATCTGATTACCTCAGAGGAAGATTGGATAGCATAGGGAAATGTGTGTAAAACAGAAGACTTATGTTCATATTGAAAGAATGAAAGAGTATCCTTGGCTTCATAGATGTAGAACAGTTGAAGTAGCAGGAGCAATTTGTTGGGGAAGCCTGAGAAAGATATGTGATGAAGTGAAAAGTAGACATTTGAGAAAAAGAGGAATAAATAAATAACATTCTCTTGCAAACTGACCTTACTGCACCAACTGTTTGACATTTACTAATCTAAGAACACCCATTCCTTCAACACGTTCATACCAACGAGATCTCCTGCATACACGCTCATATACTGGCTAGATTTAATCTTGCTATAACGTCACCAGATCTAAGCCGTCTATAAACCTTACATTATGCATCTATTTAGCAGTCTTATATCATATCTCTTCATGCAACACATATCATCAATCCTCATTGGCCAGATTTCACTTCTATACATCATCACTAGAGTTAGGACAACAGCATATTCTTTTCATTGCTTTTGTATATCCGTTTATATAGAGTGATGTGGTTCTCGGTTGATTAACTGTATCGAATATATACTCGAGGGTCAAAACAATGATAAGAATATTCCGTTGTCATAGCTCTAATCATCACATCTTATTTCCTATTTTACCATTATTTCTGAATCCGAATATATTATTTAAAAGTTTTGGTGTTTGTTTTATACTCAAATAGAAACATGTGATTGGTTGATGAAAAGGAATAGGCAGGGTAAACATTTCCACGGCAATAGTTTATATGATATCAATATCAGAGTTTGAATCTCATGCAATTCTGAATGTTTATTTTTATCACTGAATACATGTTTTAATCATTTTTTTTTATATACAGGCATCACCACATTATCAAGGCCAAGAGGCCACTCAAGGATAAGGGTTAAAGAGTGTACAGTAGAAATTGGAAAATATAGTAATCATTAGTAATGAAAATTCGGTAAATTTGTTAACTTATATGGAACGGCTCATCAAGAACTTGTTTACATTAGACTTGAAGACAACCATATTGTAGTCAGCTGGAAAGCAGGAAAACGGAAGACAATTCCACAGGCGTGCAGTTCTAAGAAAGAAGCTTTGTTCATGGAATCTACGTTTAGGTTTAGGTCCAGATAAAGAGTGGGGGGAATTATTGATGGTGTTTTCAGCTAGACGAGTGTTTCTTGTGAAAGTTTGGAGAGAGGGGACCATAGACTGAAGCTAAGTCGAACATTTTCCATGAAAATAACGATACATCAGAGACAAGCTCACAACATCTCTTCTGTGAGATAGAGGTTGCAGGGAAGAGAAAAGGACATCTCCTACGAGGCTATGAAGTCTATTTTGAACTCTATTATGTATTCAGTGATAAAAATAAACATTTAATAAATTAGCATAACAAACATTTCATAAATATTTTTTCTAAAATTAATTGCCCTTTTTTATAATATGTAAAATAAAGTAGATATAAAAAATGTTCAGCATTAATTCAAAATTAATTATTCTTTTACATAAAAGTAAAATTTTAAATGTTATACTCAAATGAATGACAACACCTTGGTTTATAAACATATACGACAGCTTTATCATTGTTTTAGTGGTGAGCGACGATGCGTCAGCTCAAAGAGAGAGGATGGAGATTTTTGGTAGAAGGAAGATGCGCATACTGGAATTTTTTGACTAGCTCAGCCTCTGTGAATGTATTCATCACAGTTACTTTCTCTCTCATGCAAATACTAAGTAGCGTATTTTTCAACGAAAGTTAAAATATTTTTCTTCGTGCAAGCTATAAAGTAGTAGAAGTTAGGTAAAGATGGAATTTGACATACCCATGTATTCTCCCAACATTGCCCAAGAAGTACTCGTTTTAATTTATTTATTATAACGACTTAAATCTTTTAAAAATGGTATCTTTTATGATGAATGAACATATATTACCTTCAAAGGAGGAGATAATGCTTGAAACAATGATATTATATTACCTCTCTGAATAAAATATTGAAAAACAATAACAGTATAGTCTTAGCTTCAGACAAATACCAAATCTCCATTATTAATAGAAGTAATAGTATATGTTCGGCTTCAGACAAAGGCAACATTAGTAATGGATTAATTACTTCTCATGTGAATCTACTTGCCTCTGCATGACTGACCTATTTTTGTGCATTAAAACTGTTGAATGGAAAATCTTTTCTGGCTTTAAAATTCTTAGCTAATTCTCATGTATCAAAGATTGAGTTTTTAAAAGTTTTATAAAAATTTTATTCAGTTAAAATGACCAAATGTCACCATAATAATTAAACTCATAACACTTCCGCTTCTTCGACGTGCATACTCTCGACTAATCCAACAGACAGCAAAATTCCACCCTTTCACTGTTGAAGGCCCTAGATGCCAGAAAACCTTCTACTCTGTTTCTTCTCTCGAACTGCTAGATCTTGGAATCCCCTTTCTGTTTTCGTACTTGCTGGAAAGCAGTAGCATCTAGATGAAGATAGTAATTAACATACCCATGTACTGTACTAACACCGTTCAAGGAGCGAGTATAAACTAGTTTTATCTTAGAATATTCTTTGCTATTTCTGTTCATAATCTAATATTGCAACTTATTCTATAAATATATTACTCTATCAGCAAAAAAAAAAAAAAAATCAATTGGTTAATAGATCTAGTTTTTAAATCTGCTTCCAGAGTGGATTAAAGCGAAAAGACTTTTGATACACCCTCTGGTAGATGACGGTTTGGTTACCAAAAATAGAAGTAATTATGGTTACAGATTTAAATGGAGCACACTGTTAATCAAATTATTCTGTTGACTTCACATACTCGAACAGATTCGGGCAGTCGACAAGAATAACTTTGAAAACTTTTCAGATTTAAGAAAACAATTACATTAAGAGAAAATAAGAATTTTAAATCAACAATAACGAATTCGTTTTGTTTGTTTTTGCGCTATCATCACTGCACTTCATTTGCTGTATTCTATCTTTGAAGACAATGGATATGCTCTGGAGTTCATAATCAAGCAATGTTCATACAAAACAATCATGTCACCTATCCTGATCCAGAATTGCTCAAGTCCAGTGGTAAGAACAAATCCAAGATGGCCAAAAGTAATTTTTGAATAAGCAGAGAAAATCTGTTATTATTCCTGTTATGGTGTCCACCTTACGGATAATAATGAACTCTCGATTACTATAAAGACCAGGAGAATATGCACACTTACATAACTACTACTATTTATTTGTTGTATTTGCTTTTCTGGTTAATTTATTTTGTTTCCACTAAATACAGACTTGTATCTTTTTTCCGAATCTTTATCAATTTACAGTAATTCAAAAGATTTTTTTACACTACCAAGACTTGAAAGTTAAGTCTACCCTACTATTTCACTTATAGTAAAGGGGAGGAAGAAGATGAAAGAAGATTTACACTATTCCTAAGGCTTTTAGAGAATGTGATTTTACAATAACTTCCACTTTCAAACTTAGCAGACCTTATAATCTCAAATAATCAACTTCTGTAAATATTGACTGATCAGGGTTAGTTTCATTTTGGTGATTTTCTTCTATATTTGGGTCGACTAAAGTCCATCAAAGGACAGAAGAAAATGTCTGCCAAAAGTTCAATAATTTTTTTTATTACCCCCCCCCCAAACAAGGTGTACTGTCACTTGGTCATATGGGGCTACCATTTGAAGGTTCACAGTCTAACAATCCGAGGAGAGAACCTATTAGAGTTAAAGTTTTCGGGCATCTAAGGACCTCAACAGTGAAGAGATGGGATTTTGCTGCTTGCCAGTTAACTTGGCAATATGTACGTTGAGAGGGCACAAATGCTATGAGTTCATTAGAGCTCATTCCATTAAAGTACTTGTGAAAAGGTACAGTGATGTGACATTGCAGTGACGTGACAGAGGTAGGAGCTTGGCAAACAGTATAGGTGCAATGTTGTTGCTTGAGTCGAACCCCGGTACCGCATCAGTGTGGCTGACCTCAAGAGATTCAGCCCCAGACCAAACATTATGCTATAATACTTATATAGGAACTGATTAGATTTGACTCTTTTTGAACTCTGTCCAGGAGGGAGAGATTAGTGGTAGATATACCAGCCCAGTATATATATTATTCCTTAATTAGAATTCATTTTTGAGATGAGCATTATATATATTAATTTATTTTTATTTCGGACTATTATTCTCATCTTTATTAGTTGTTTTTCATCTTTTATTGGTTTGTTTATTCACAACGTTTCGGCCAACTATTCCTCTGGCCTTCGTCAGGTGGTAACCGCGACGGATAGGAACTTCGAATCTCCTAACTGCATTCTCAGCCATCACTGCCATCCATAGCTGTTGTCGTCTCACCACATTTTTGGCCAAGTAAACCTTTGGCACGCTTTGGGTGGGATTGAAACCGCTATCTTCAGACAATGTTCATCTGGAACTGTAGAGATTCAACGTCTCTATCAACTGCGCCATGGGTCCCGAAGGGCAATCAAGGTTGGATTCTTTGATCTTATAAATCGGTACGGACCCGACTATGGAAGATCAGATAATAAATAAACGTGGATAAATTTGGTTGTAATTATAAGTGCATGAACTCTTGATACAATCTAAAAAGAGTTAACGAACTGCTCTTCGCCCCCTCAAGCCATATGCTCAGTTCAGATACTACTTGAGAAAACTCTTTCAGGTCGTACATACCTTCTTTAAATATATTGGAATGAAGTTTGGTTTGAACAAATGTGCCTAGTGCTCCCTCAGAGGTGGGGAAAAGATCCAAACAGAAAACATACCATCAAAGACTCAGAAGAGCAGGAAGAATTCAAAAACCTTGTCATAGAATAGAACGATTCAATTCAATATGCCAAATCGAGAGAAAGTATTGGCAGAGAATATCTATGCTGTGTAAGAAAAAATTGTAAAACACAGCTTACAAACAAAAAGAAGGAAACTGCTATTAACCAACTAGCCATGCTTATGATAACATAACCTTTATTGGCTATAAAATATATAATACAAAATTAATATGTATAAGTAAAAAATGTCTAACATAACACAAAAACAACAAGGATATTGTCACATTAGACCCTTATCTTGTTTTAAAGGTCATGGTTTCAAAAGGTAGACTGTAACTCAGCAGACAAAGATTCACAACGTAGGCAATTATGGTCAGTGCATATGTCTAGTATTATTTTCCATTATGTGACATTTGGTGCTGATTGTAGTATCTCTCTGCACTAGTCAGCAATCATATGTTTGTGTCCCTTATTGTAGTACAAGTTCACATGTCAACAGCAACTATATATAAACAATAACACACGGTTTATCTTTTTTTTAATTTTTGTCCTACAGGCCTAGATCTGATGACCTCAAAGGAAGATCATAAAGGTATGGCTATATTGAAAGAATCAATGAGAGTTCTTGGATTAATAGATGTAGAAGAGTTGAGGTAGCAGGTTCAGTTCACAGTGAAAGGTTATGGTAAACATTGAAAAAAGTGGTAAGAATAAACGTGAGAGAAAGAGATAAATAAAGACCTGACTTAAGGTAGGTTGTCTGATAGCATGCAAGAGAAATGTTAAACTAATGATGATGTTGACTCCTCTGCAAAAAAGTACATAATGAGTCTTTACCAACATCATTTTGGAGGAAGTGATATAAATGCATGCTAGCATGTCAAAGAAATGTTATGATGATGATGATGATGATGATGATGATTCCTCTACAAAAAATTACATAATGAGTCTTTACCAAAACATCATTTTGGAGGAAGGAAGAGAAGTCTTTCATTCCAGAGCCTTCAAAAAACACGCCTGCTTCATCTCACAAGCTCAAACCAAAGAGTATGACTTACTTGTCTTTTTGCCATGTCTTTTTTCTACATTACTACCGAAAAGCAACTCGTTTCATATTACACATCTATGAAAAATGAAATCGTTTAAATGGCAGCTATTTTTTGTACCTTTTGTGACTTTGTCCATGCTCTTTACTGAAGTTAAACCATTTGACCATATCGAGCTTCAAACCCCATTTCTCTGATTTCTCTATTGAAGTTCGCCTTCTTTATTTCCTTTATATAAAAATTCTATGCATTTATCTGTAACGATAAGGAAGTTATTTCTCACGCGTGCACCATATGCGCTATGCTACACATTTATCTGTAACAATAGTGTTGCAGATCAGTAAGAGTTCAAAAGAAGGACAACTTGGTATTTAATGGAAACAACATATATTGAACAGAAAAGTAATTACAATAAATGAAGAATGTTGTTATACGTCAGTGAGACTGTCAAGTGTGCATGACTTTTTTTTTTTTTTACATTTTTACCCCAAATAAGGCACGTTGCAACTTTGATGTAGAGGCTACTATCAGGGACATAAGCTACAGGGGATACTATGTAGGGAGTTGGGCAGCAAGATGTCGATTCACGTTACACTTGAACTTCTGCATGCCAATACAGCTGGGGAAGCAGAGACCTGGAAGGGAATTCCAAAGTCTAGCAGTTCTGGGGAAGAAACTACTGGAGTAGAAGGCTCTCTTACATCTAGGGATCTCTACTGTGAATGGGGTGGGATTTAGCTGCTTGTCGGGTTTGTTGGGGTATTCACGTCGAGAGGGTACAAGTGTTTGCAATTCGTCAGAGCATTCACCGTTAAAGTACTTGTAGAACAGACAGAGGGATGCAACATTTCGTTGATGGGACAGACGCTGAAGCTTAGATGATAGTTCAGGACCTATCAGGTTGGCGACTCTCTTTTGAACCTTGTCTAGGAGCGAGAGACTAGTAGCAGATGCAACAGCCCATATATGACAACAATACTCCATACATGGGCAAATGGTGGCCTTATAGATGTACAGGATACTTTCTGGCATTAGTAGCTTTCTAGCGCGTTAGAGAGAACCTACCTTCTTCGCAGCGGTCCTGGCAATACTCTCAATGTAATTGTTCCAACTCATGTTTCCTGTGAAGGTAAGGCCGAGGAGTTTAAAAGACGTACTTTCAGATAAAGAGTCTTTGGCCATTGCTATTGGTGGTAGAAAAGGTCTCTTGTAATTATTGAAGGAAACAAATTTAGTCTTGGCAGCATTGAACGTGACCATCCATTTTTGTCCCCATTCCACTACAGATTGGAGGTCATCAATGACTTGTGCTTAATACTGGCATTGAAGTAAGTGAAAGAGTTCATTGTTATCTGTAAGGTGGGCACCACAACAGTTAAGGAAGTTATTAAAAAGTGAAACCCTTCATTAACTTTTGGAACACCCTGTGTAGTTCCAACAAATGAATAGTTTCTACTTGTTCACTTATGCTGCAACTGCTTATACTTATTTCTTAGTAGGAAATATCTTGAGTTTTTCTTCTATTTCAATCTCATTGTAAGTTGCAGAAATTCAGACAAAAATTGTCCTGAAATTTATTTGTAAATTTAGTTTAGGCACCGGCTTTATTTTTTAAAAAACAATTTTTATATTTCCATTGCTGTTTAGTTAACCATCTCAGATCTGTGGCCTTTATTTGTCTTTCGATGTACAAGATCATTGAAGCATTCAACCAATTCATGCGATTAATCTTCATGTCTGGCCATCACAAAGGTTAGATTGGATTCTGCAGTTGGAAAGGAATTCGGCCTTTACAGATTATAAGAATAAAATAGCTTTCAATCAATTTGTGAAATTTGCAAATGTTTTTCGTCTGACTTGATACCTTTTCTTCCTGCATTTATTGAAGGAAACACATTTTCCACTTGTCTTTTGTAATTATTTTTTAAAATAACCTGCACGAGATTTAAGTTCAAAGTAAAATAGTAGGATAGCCTGAACTTCCAAACCTCTATAATACAATTTGATCAGTGAAAGGAAAACTGTGATATGTTATTCGAAAGCTTTATTGACTCACTTAAAAAAAAAGAAGCTGATTTTAATAATTTATATTAAATCACAATTTTGAAAAACAGAGCGAGGTTTTCATTTAGTCTCAAGCCTGAGTGGGAAGTGTTTTGTGTAACAAAGATTGTAGAATCTCGTAAACTACATCTCGTAAACTACATCTCGTAAACTACATCTCGTAAACTGGCATTGTTTGATTCCAGCAACAACATTGCTTTAATTCAGTGATCTGGCGAGAATTGGTGCGTCAACGTGATTATGCCGTATAGCACACACACACACACACACACACACACACACACACACTACATATATACTCTTAGAAATGTATTTTTTTGTGTATTGATATTTATATTAAAAAACCCTTTTTCTATTTATTTAAAAAGAAAATAGAACTTATATTATGGGCCGTGGAATTGCATTCACTAGCAAACGATCTGGCTTATTTGCATATTCTTTTAAACATTTATTTTAATAAATTCCCTGTTGTTTTTTTTCGGTTTCCTCATGGGATGATCAACGTGTAATTATATTCATGCAAATATTCTACAGGATTTATAATTGTGTAATATTTGCGTAAAAAGCTTATAGTAAACAAATCTTTATATATATATATATATATATATATATATATATATATATATATATATATATATATATATATATATATATTTATATATATATATTTATGTATCCGTATATATATGCAGTAGTTTGCAGATAAGAAACTTAATATATAAGGTATTCAAATCCATACAAAACTTCATATTTGGCGTTTAGCCGGGGAAGTGTGACCATAAAAAAAAAAATGAAATTTGCCAGGTGAAGGTTGAACGACGGCATAACGAATATGCATGTGTAATGCAATAGCTATTGGCTCATATTTTCATTTTTAGCCTTGCAGCAAACATGTCTTCATAGTTTAGGCATTAACGTCAAAGGAAAACATAAATCATAAGCTACACGTTTTGGTTTCGATTCTCGGAGATGGTGCACAAGTCGTTTATTTTTTAACTTTTTAAATCATTACTATATATTGGGTCCAATATAATAATAAATACGAAATCTGCATTAATCAAAATATCATATTTAAGAATATTTTATGACCGGGCAATGCCGAGCGGCCTGCTAGTAATATATATATATATATATATATATATATATATATATATATATATATATATACTAGCAAAAGTACCCGTCGTTGACTGGGTTCAAAAACAGCCTACAGAAAATGGACTCTGATTTATGAAATTATGATAGGTTATGAAAAGGAAGGGTCGTAAATTTGGGTTGAATTTGGGGGTATCAAAACCAAAGCAAAATATGATGAAAGTAAAAATAAAATAGATAAACCCCATAATTTATTATACCATACCTGTCACTTATCACAACCCCATAATTTATTATACCATCCCTGTCACTTATCACAATATTCTGTGGATCTATATTAAAAAACCTTGTTAAACTTTGTGACATATTTCCATTCTATGGAGGTCAGGTGTGAACGAACACCCAATAATTTTATTATACCATATTTCTTCAAACAGGAACATAATTGTCAAAGTATATTTACACAGATAGATATGAAAAGTCTTTATTAAAGTTTATGCCTATTTCCATTCTATGGAGGCCAGGCGCGAACGCAGACCCCACAATTTTATTATACCATCCCTATTTAAGTTAAAATATACTTATCAAAGTATTCTTATGTACATCTATATCAAAAACACTTGTAAACGTATTTTTTTTAATTTTTAAATTTTTTATTTCCATGCTTTTTGGACCAGGCGCGAACGCAGACCCCACTATGTTAATGAACCACTGGTCTGCCAGATCAAACATACCCATTCCTGTGTCTCGATACATCTTCTATCATTATATGCAATCAGTTTTTTTTTAAATAGTCAACCATATAGGAGCCTATTCGTGACCAGACACACACACAGACATTCAGCTTTATATATATATATATATGTATATATATATATATATATATATATATATATATATATATATATATATATACATACACACACACATACTATTGTCAGCCGATTGAACGAATAAATTTGTTCATGCAAAAGAAATCGACTCCTTTACTGCCAAGTGAATATTTAAGCTGTGTCTATTTTTAGAAATTGGCAAACAGGATTCTTCCGTTGTGAATCTCTTATCCAAATGTTGCTTTTCTGTCTTGCCGATTCTAGCAACAACAGAATCGTTGCCAAGGATTGCAGGCAGCTAGGAAGGATTTCTTACTGACCAACCGTCAAAACTAATCAGATTTTCTCAGGCAATACAAACAAGTTGCACTGGCCAGTCCAAGCAACTGCTGTTATTGACAGAAGCAAGGATTAGCCAAACACTTTAATGCTTTCTGTGGATTCGTTTTTGAAAACGTATTGGCTTCACTTATTACGCACACACACATTATATATATATATATATATATATATATATATATATGAGAAAAAGTCTATATTTCAAATTCAAAGATGTTCATCTTACCGTTTATTTCTTTCAACATGTTAAAATATTCAACTTTTGAGAATAGCTTTCTCGTAGCACAGAAACAATTATATATATCAATATTTGAATACTTTCTACCTTAACTCATCAGAAGAATAAGAACACATTAACTTTAAAAAGAAAAGAAAAAAGAATTTGGACATGATTACTTAAATCTGAAAAAATTCCGAAAAGCAGTTGCATTGCTTTTTATGATATATATATCCATCTTTGAGTTTTAAATATATATATGTATATATACATCTATAAATGTTTTTTGTGTGTATTGATATTTATATTAAAACCCCTTTTTTTCTATTTATTTAAAAAGAAAATACAATTTTGTTAAATATGGGTTGGGGAATTGCATTCTCTAGCAAAATAAAAAAAAAAATACTCCACTGAAGTTGCTCCAGTTCTCTCCAAACTTTACAACAAATGCCTTAACGAATCTTGCTTTCCTGACTGCTGGAAAACCGCTTCTGTGGTACCAGTTTTCAAGAGTTCTGGCGAAAGAACTGACCAATTAAATTATCACCCCATTAGACTTCTCCCGCTTTTCGCCAAAATATTTGAGTCCTTACTTAATCAAGCTCTTGCCAATTACCTTACAGCTGCTAAACTCCTGACTGACAATCAATATGGATTGAGGAAAGCCCATTCCACAGCAGATATCCTAACCGTAATCTCTGAACATATATGTCG
This sequence comes from Euprymna scolopes, assembly GCF_053919585.1. NCBI lineage: Eukaryota > Metazoa > Mollusca > Cephalopoda > Sepiida > Sepiolidae > Euprymna > Euprymna scolopes. Next base: position 148,423,445 of record NC_136486.1, read on the forward strand.
TTCACTGGACAAAACAGGGGAGGATAGAACGGTAGCTCTGGATATATCTAAGGCTTTTGACAGGGTATGGCACGATAGTCTTCTAAGGAAAATTAGATCATATGGTATCACTGAAAGAATTCATAATGTAATTAAATCCTTAAGTAAGAGAAAAATCCAGGTTGTCCTCGCCGGTCGTACATCTAAACAATATGACATAAATGCGGGAATACCTCAAGGGTCATCCTTGGACTTTTATTATGCTTGATATTCATAAATGACCTCCCTGATAATATTGTTTCTGAGATAGGTATATTTGCTGATGTGTCATTCTCTATAACAGGCACGAGGAGAAAACAAATGAACACATATCTAAGGAAATGGCAGAAACACTAAAGGATGACCTCCAATCTGTAGTGGAATGGGACAACAATGGAGGCTCACATTCAATGCTGCCAAGACTAAGATTGTTTCCTTCAATAATTACAAGAAACCTTCTCTACAACCAATAGCAATAGCCAAGAACACATTACCCGAAAGTACTTCCTTTAAATTCCTCAGCCTAACATTTACAGGGAACATGAACTAGAATAGATACATTGAGAGCATTGCCAAGGCTGCTGCTTAGAAGGTGGGCTCTCTCTACTATTCTAGAAAGCTACTTACGTCTGAAAGTATCCTGTACCTCTCTAAGGTCACCATTCATCCATGTATGGAGTACTGTTGTCACATTTGGGCTGGTGCATCTGCTACTTGTCTCTTACTCCTGGACAGGGTTCAAAAGAGAGTCGCCAACCTGATAGGTCCTGAACTGTCATCTAGGCTTCAGCCTCTATCCCATCAGCGAAATATTGCATTCCTCTGCCTGTTCTACAAGTATTTTAATGGTGAATGCTCTGGCGAATTATAAGCACTTGTACCCTCTCGACGTGAATACCCCGACAAACCCGACAAGCAGCTAAATCCCACCCCTACACTGTAGAGATCCCTAAGTGTAAGAAAACCTACTCCAGTAGTTTCTTCCCAGAACCACTAGACTTTGGAACTCCCTTACGGGATTCTACTTCCCCAACTGTACTGACATGCAGAAGTTCAAATGTAATGTGAACAGACATCTTGCTACTCATCTTCCTTCATAATATCCCTGCAACTTATGTCCTCGATAGTACCCCCCTACATCAAAGTGGCACTGTGCCTTGTTTGGGGTGAAAATTGAATAAAATAAATAAATAAAAATTTGCATATTCTTTTAAACATTCATTTTAATTAATTCCCTATTAGTTTTTTAGGTTTTCTTATGGGATGATCATTTTTAGTGAATTATTTTGTGTAATTATATTCATGCAGATATTCTACATGATTTATACTTGTGTAATATTTGTGTAAAAAGTTTATAGTAAATAGAATATTCTTCCCATATATATTTACATATATGTATATATTTTTGTTTTAATATTTTGCCTACCAAACTTCTCTGTCAGTTTTTGGTCTACAAACATGAAGCTTTATATATAAGGTATATGAATCCATGCGAAACTTTATATTTGAGTTTTAGCCAGGGGGAATCGGGACAAAAGTGTGAAAATAATAATAAAAAAAGAAATTGCCAGGTGAAGGTCGAACGCCGGTATTACAATTATACATGCATAACGTAATAGCTATTGATTCATTTTTTTTATTTTTAACCTTGCCGCAAACATGTCTTTATGTCTCAGGCATGAACGGCAGAGGCAAAAATAAATCGTAAGCTAAACGTTTTGGTTTCGATTCTCGGTGTTGGAGCACAAGTAATTTTTTTTTTTGTTTTAAACTTTTTAAATCATTACTATATATTGGGTCCAACATAATATAACAATAAATACGAAATCTGCATTAATCAGAATATCATATTTAAACGTATTTTACGACTGGGTAATGCCAAGCAGCCTGCTAGTGTATAATACATATATATATGATGAAAATAATGGAAATAGTATTCCGACAAAATAGAGAAAATAAAAAGGAACAAACCCAGAGGAAGTCTCGAAATAAAGACGAAACGTTGATGAACACATAATACGGTTTGTTCCTTTTTATTTTCTCTCTCTCTCTCTCTCTCTCTCTTTATATATATATATATATATATATATATATATATATATATATATATATATATATATATATATATATATAAAATTGACAAAAAAATTATATTAAAAATAAGTACATATTGGTTATTAAATGAATAATTAATTAATGAATGTTCATTTTTCCAAGGAATATGAAAATTAGTTAATCATCATGTAGTCGCTCACATATCCATGACCGGACACATTAAGAAATTCGTTTTTATAATTTTTAAATAGAAAAAGTAGGTTTTTAATATCAATATCAGAGCGACAAAAAAATCAACTTTGAAGGTAATTCAAAGTATATAAACATTAGAAACATCCCTACACAGATCGATTTACGTTTCGATGACCTTAACCGTATTCCATAATTATTAATGTTCTTAAAACGTACATTGATCCGCATCGGGATTTTAATGATGTTTATATAATTTTAATGATGTTTATATAATTTTAATAGTATACGAAAGCGTTAATTATTTTGCTAATTTTAACTGCAATATTGAAGCATATCTTGGACGCAAAATATTTATTAAAATATATGAGTAACTATTGGATTGTTTTAGTTTATTAACTTAAACTTTTCCTTAAATTATTTTATTTTTGTCAAACAGACCAGAGACGTTACAATTCAAAATGTATGATGCGTGAAAAGAATGATTTTTTTCGTCTATGTTTTATTCAAAAACAAATATATATATATATATATATATATATATATATATATATATATATTAGTTATTGTCCTGAACCTGCTACACTCCATACTTCTGTAAATAACAAAGAATAATAGAATATATTTGATTAATACTTCTTTTTTTTATTTTTACTTTGTTTATTTCCGACACTTCATTTTCTTTCATTGTTTCCTTTCCCCTGTGGACAGTTTGCCATAAAAATTGATCTTCCGTTAAAAAAAACAAAACCAAAAAACTTTCTTGAATGTCATAAGTAGCATTGGCAAACAAATTCCGACTGGAAGTAACGAGTCTGTTTACAACGAATGCCATAAACAATGCCAGCTTATTGTTATTTACTAACAATAGTCTGATATAAAGCTAGCCATAATGGGCTTATGATTGGCATAATGGATAGAGTAACAGCCTTTGAATCATCTATAACGAGTCTAAATTCTGGCGGCTCGAGTGTATTCAAGTATGCAGAAATATAATTTTAGAAAAATTTGAACGTTCAGTAACTGAGCATTAATCTTTGGTGCCTCGTTGTAAGACATTTATAGCAAGAACTCGTTTTGTTGCCACAATGAAAAGTTACTTTCCTTTCTTCCTTCATCTGCCTAATATTAGGCGAAATTTCCATGGGAAAACCTTTCTAAAGGCTGCCTATGAAATATATTACCGTAGGACTGTTTCTCTGTTAATTACAACTTTGGATTTGTTGTATATGTGCTTGTGACCATATTAAATTTGCCAAATGAATGTAGGTGGAGCAATGATGAAATAACACAGTGCATGCAATACCGACCAAAACAAGTCTAACTCAAGTATTAGATTGCTGTTGCTCACCAGAAACCAAAGATGGTTAAAAATAAGTGGTTTTCAGTTGAATGGTTGTTTTCTTGTTGGAACTCGTGCAAAACTAGACCTGTTGTCAGAGAAAAGAAAAAGAGAAAAGGAAATCAAAAATTTAGCGAGAGAGCGAGCTATTGTTTGTAATATATGCGTTTCCACTAGCAGGAATGGATCCCAGTCACACACCAGTTGCAAGTAAAATAAAAACACTATATAAAACATAAGTGTGATCTATAACGTGTGGAGGGGGCGACCGGCTAGAAGCCCTTGGCATTCACATTAAGTTGGGCTCCATTCATATTCAAATTATCTCATTTCTCATATTAATACTAGGACTTATACTTCAATCTTTAAAGCATACAATCAAGGAATTGACCTCGGACAGCATCAGAGCAACATTAGATCCATGCAAACCAATGAGTGTGACAGATCTGCCAACAAATGGACAAAGCCTTTAATTGAGATACAAGGTCGCATATAAAACAAAAATTCCATATGGATTATTGATATCGCCCATATCTTTTAAACCAATATTGATAAAAAAAAATAGTTTTTATTTGTATTGAATCACTTTTTTCTTTTGCTATTAGGAACATTCGAAATATAATAATAACAAATGATTAATGATCAAGTAATTTAATCAGTTCAAATTACCGCAGAATCCGCCATGAATAATGTCATTACGCGCTACTTCATCTTTGTAGATAGCAGCCACAAAACATGTGACTTGATATTAATATCTGAAGGAAATCAATAACATAAAAATCCATCAGAACTTTCGAGAGGAATTCAAAGCGAAAACAAAGTACTCAGTTATGAAAATGATAACAAAAGATTTTATAGAAAAAAACCTTTTTCTTCAAGACAAAGGCAGTTTTTTATAAACCCTATGGCATGGTTCATATGCGGCATAATCACATCGACACATCAGTTCCCGTTAAATCTCCGAAGTTAAGCTATGTTGAGCCTGATCAGTACCAGATGGGTGACCATTTGGAAATATTAAGTGGTGTATGTAAGAGAATGTCTACAACTCTCTGCAAAAAAATCATCTCGTCGTCTTGTTGTATAGCTATATATCAAATCGACGTATAGACATATGGTGTATAGAGGGGTTATCACACAGCCAATCTGAACATGTGATAACAAACATATCCTTTCGGTCAGCTATTTTTAGAACTTCCGGTGCAACTTGTCCATTTTACACCTCAATATGTTGTGACAACTTTTATCAAAACATAGCTTCACATCTCATCTCTTGCTAACCTTTGTCAGTTAGATAGCTAGATTGAGATAGATGGATAGCTAGATCGAGATAGATATATAGTTAGATCGAGACAGATCTATAGCTAGGTCGAGACAGATACTCATAGATAAATCGATAGACAGATAAATAACAGATAATTTCTTGTGTCCCACAACTATAAAACAGTCTTCAGTAACTAGAATATACATGCAACTTCTTATAAATTTGATATTCCTTAGAGATTTCTCCTTCGGGGGTAGTTGGTTCAACCTGCTAAGTGTGAATGCCGCTGGATAATATATAAGAATAAGATATATAAATATATAAGAGAAATTATCCACACCGTCCTTCTTCATTTTCTACCTTACCACGGGATTGCTTTCCTGCAGATTACAACATGGTAGTCTTCAAATGAAGATGCACACAAACTTGAATAACGAGAGCTCAGTCTGTGTAACTAGAAAAAATATCGGTGAAACCAATGCCAAAAATAGAATCTTCAGATTCATATAGGATGATGAGTATGTGTAACGTCAGTCACAAGACTATTTTATTCTCTTTGTACACTGAAAGCAATGGATGTCTTTTCTTGATTATTTTAACGAACATTACTTAGTACTGTAGTCATGTAACGTATAGTCATGTACGGCATAATCACGTTGACACACCAGTTCTCGCTGGATCACCAAAGTTAAGCAACGTTGAATCTGGTCAGTACTAAATGGGTGACCATTTGGTACTACCAGGTGCTGTATGTGCTCTCTGCTTATCGAACTTGGGAATTTGCACGGAATTTTTAATAGAACTTTCTATTTACTTCACGAGGGCAGCATACTCTTGTTTCATCAGCCATGATTGGATAGAGGTCCTAACTAATTCGCAATTGTATTTTTCCGGTCGCCCATACTTAAAAATGTACCTTAACCTTCAAGAGAATATAATTTTTACAATTGATTTTTCCAAGTACTCTAACCACTGTGCCACGAATCCTTGCAGAACAATAGTCAGAAGAATTCAAATTATATTAATAACCAATCCTCATCTCAAAAATTCAGAGACGTAATATCTTTTACATTCTACACAGTTTGTGGTTACCCATTCATTCATGTAGTCTGCAAATGAAACCCAAGATGGTGAGCCAGACATGGTTCACACATGGGAGTCTAGATAAAGCTATGATGACAATTACTCGAAAAGAAATGTCTAAATAAGAACTATTTCTGCTTCTTCAATCTGAAATAGATTCTTTATAACAAAACAATCCATCTTTTTTCACGATTGAAAAAGAGGTTTCAAAACGTGTTTAGATGATGGACATTTTTGTATCTTTGTTTTCTATGCGTTTTCTCTGTTAAAAGGTTTCTTAAGATGCCTAAGGCTGCCTCCATCAGGGCATTAGCTTTCATCCATTAGATGAACCACTTTATAATCTTATGAATCTATCAGACATGTCAAATCTTTTAAAAAAGAGCTTAAGCATGACAGGGAATTTTAGGTTTTTAATCCAAAAATAATTATGCACGTTCAGGAGGCTAAACATGAGATAAACAAGTGTTTTCACTGATAGTAAACATATTATCCATAGAAAAGCAGCAATAAAATAATCAGCATTTGTAATCTTACCATTTATTAAATTGGTGAAACCTTTTTTTTATCTTCTTTTGGTGTCATGTTTTCTTTTTTTGTAGGAAAGAAAGATTTATATGCTGCCCAGCTCAGCATGATGTGACACCAGGTCGAGGAAGTGGGGATGTCAAGCAAGCTCCCCTAAAAGAAGGGCACTCTTGGCTAACAAAAATTGCCTGGGCATCTCCATCAGCATTTCCCGGTCGGGGCTCCTCAGGCAGCAAGCAATAAACAACCAACCCAAGTACCTAGTGGTAAGGCCTGAGAGGGTAAACCTCTTAGGTGCTACACAGGCAGTGGACCTCAGTTCGACAGATACTGGACCAGTTCATGGCTCTGCACCTGCACCTGGACAGATCCTTGACTGGTACTTTCTACCCAAGTTTCCAAGCAACCGAAGCAAGAAGGTGACTCTTCCTCTAACATTAAAATATAATGGGGAAGCTATGATTAACGTGCGTCCATTCAATCTGTGCATTTAGTGAAGAAATTACTATTTGAGAAACCAATGAACATTTCTAAGAAACTGAGAAAAATTCTATTTCAAACTTAAATATGACAAATTGCAGAAAACACTATTTCAAATTATAGGCATGACACACAGCTAAAAACACTTTCTTAAACTTAAATGTAACATTTGGATTATTCGGACACCTGTTCTCATTTTGAGTGTTATTTTCACAATGTTTTGACCGACATAACCTCCGACTTTCTTTCAGGTGTATCTTGTCAGACAGGGGAATCTTTCTGCTGAATTTTAGAATCTTTCCGTCAAACTCTGGAATTTACACAGATTTTCAAATATTACCCTTTACTTAATTCACAGGAATTAAATATTCTCGTTTGGTTGGCCATGACGGGATAGAAGTCCGATGTAAATTCTCACCTTCTTCAGGTATATCTTATCGAACTCTGAAATCTTTTTGTTAAACTTGGAAATCTGAACAAGTAAAACCACATGAGGTACCAGTTCTAATGGACATTCTTTTGGAGGTTGAACATTCAATCATCAGTGTGGGCGATACTTAGAATACAATTGCAAATTACTCCAAAATTAATCAGGACTGATAGAACGAGAGCATGCTACCACTGTGGATTAAGTAAAGGGTTTTGTTCAGAATTCCATGCATATTCCAAAGTTTGACAAGATACACATGAAGATCAGAATTTACAGCGGTCAAAAAATTGAGAATAACACTCAAGATGAGAACAATAGTCTGAACAATCCAAATTATTAATCCTCATCTCAAACATTTGGAAAACTTTAGTGCAACAGACTAATAAAAATGCTTTATGTCCAACTCAGAAATGTGCATGAAATTTTACACGAGTTCAACATAATAAATCACAAGTGATACAATACTCAGTCAAAATGTCATTGGCTGAAAGGTGCAAATAACATTCAAGATGAGAATAACCGTCTGAATAATCGAGATGATATAAAATATCAATCTTTATCTAAAAATTTCTTAAACGTAATGAACGCGCTTTTTCAAATTTATGTGTGACAGACTGTAAACATATATTTAAAACTTATGCATGACAGGCTAATGAAAATGTCATTTCAAATAAAAGCTTGACAGGTGAATAAAAATGCTATATCAAACTTAAGTTCAACATTTCAAACTCAAATGTGGTAGGCTGATTAAATTTTTATTTCAGACGAAACCATAATAGACGAACAAATATTTTATTTCAAACTCAAACAAAAACGTTATCATTTCACATTTACACCTGACAGACGGCAAAAATGCTTTTTCAAAACTTAGTGGGACAGACCAATGGATGGATAGAGCCGAGATTCGCCTATTCAATCCTGACTAACCTGAACAGCAGCAAAATCCCACCCCTTCTTTATTGAAGTCCGTAAATGCCAGAAAGCTTTCTACTGTAATACTTTCTTCCCTCCCACTGCTTGACTTTGGAATTCCCTCCCTGTTTCATATATCCTTGACTGTACTAACCTGTAGAAATTTAAATGTTATATGAACAGACATCTTGCTGCACAACTCTCCATATGGTCGTGTGTAGACATGATCTCAAATAATAGCCCCTTACCTCCCAGTGACAAATTGCCTTGTTTGGGGTTAATAAGAATAAAAATAAAAAAATAAAGCGACAACCAATCTGTGACATAATCGCTTAGCTATAGTAGAATAGACAAAGAATTTGTCGGCTTAAGTGTAAATTGATGGTAAATGAACCCTATTTGATCAGAGATTGAACCTAGTGGGCTATTTTAAATCCAACGGCTTATAATTTTAAACTATTTTTATTTACGTTTTATATACATTGGTGGTCGGTTAAAGTTCTCACGTACCATAGGTGAGAAACTACAACTGGTTTGGGGTTCACCAAATCCTAAATCCGGGTGCAGATGGAATTATTATTGTTAAAACTAGTCGCACTGACAGGTTAATGTCAAGGGGTTTTATCAAAAATAACTCCAAACTGAACCATGTCTTGTTTCCGTTTAATTGGGATCAACCAATATTTACGGGCCAGAGATGAGGTAGAATTCTCTGAGTGGTTCGCTCAAACCACCCCACTTATTTTAGTATAAAGGGTGCAACTCAGCCAAAAGTTACCAGAATGAAAAGAAAGAACAAGAAAACGAGAGAATAAGCCAGAGGCTTGAAGCGCCTAATTGCGACCCCCCCCCCTTTCGAGAGATACCTAGCGCATCAGAATATTCCGGACGAGTAACTAACCCCCTTTGAAACTGAATTGTGATTTGTGAGTCAGAGAGAAAGTTTCCTCTTGCTAAAATTGTTTCTGTTAGAAAGAGCATAAAAAAGTGAATCTGGCAGCCCAAACTGCAATTTAGATGCGAGGACGCGAACATTAATGCATGCGAACAGTACAGTCTTATCTAATCATTTTCTCCCTTCCCCTTCAAATACAAACAGTAGCAACTGCTAGGATAAAGACCATTAGCATGCCGACATCACCCCCCCCCCTCCAGAAAAGAAAGAGGCAAATAATGTATGGTTGTCAAGAACTTTATAACTATCAGAGTTCAACCTCTGACACGGCCTAATGAGAGAGGTCGTGGCTTAGATAGGTTTATAGTCTGTCACACACACTTTTAATATTTAATTGCTACAAAGATAGATTGAAACAGCTTCGGAATCGATTATGTTTCAAAGACCCCAGAAAAACAGATCTTTCCCTATATTAAAAATCCAACTTATGGCGAAAAACAAATAATTTAAGTTTGTTATTTGCTCGTTTACAGATGCCGCCTGTATTGAATATCAACCGATGTAGATCCTAAGTTGTCTCTTTCAGTTTGCTTAATTTCTGAGATCTTTGAAACCTAATCTTCGAAACATACGCCCTTGTTTTAGAAACATAAAGACTTCCTATCGTTTTCAGATTCGTGTTTGTATCTCTATGAATTTTTTCAGTATTTACGTCTGTCAAGATTCAGTTTAGTGTGCCATGCATGTGCGCCATCAACATGCATACTCTCAACTAACCCAACAAGCAGCAAAATCCCACCTTTTTACTTTTGAGATCCTTATATGCTGAAAAGCCTTCTACGCCAATAGTTTCTTCCCTCAAACTGTTAGATTCTGAAATTCCGTCCATGTTTCCAGTTTCCCTGATTATACAAGGGATTCTAAAAGTAATGCATCCTATTTTTTTTATTCCGCTCGAATGGATCAAAGTGGATTGCACATTGTTATGATGACTGAGCTTAAGCATTCATGACCTGCAATTTTGTCTCTCTGTTGCAAATATTGACAGTGTGAGACTCTAAGAAAGCAACTCCTATCATGGATGTGTGTCAGAAGCAGAGATGTATCATTGAATTCTTCCATGCAGAAAAAATTGAACCGATCAATATATATATACCTGTTGAATGTTTACAAAGCCGAAGCAATTAATGTCAGCACAGTTAGAAGATGGGTTCATCGATTTCAGAGTGGCAACAAAGATATGAGTAACTCTAGACTTTTATGACCGAGACACCATAGAGCCTGGAAAATGTACACTGAGTAGTACAATAGGGTAAAAAATGACTAGTTACTTTTAATGTATCCAAAACCAAATTTATATCTTTTCACCACCAACACTCTGATCCTCACTTGGCCCCAGTTAAAATGAACAACTCCCATCTGTAAGAAGCCCACTGCTTTGACAAACTTTTGGGAGTTACCTTTACATCTGACTTGAACTAGAATACCTACATCAAATCCGTTGCCAAAAATCACTGGAAAATGGTGGGATCATTCTATCTCTCCAGAAAGTATCTCATTCCTTATAATGCAATCCTCTCCCTGTACAAGAGTCAAATACGATCTAAGTTTGAGTACTCTTGTCACATCTGGGGTGGAGCTCCTAAGAGTACTCTTTCTTGCCTTAACACGGTACAAAACCGCCTATGGAATTCAGTGGGTTATGGTCATTTCATCTCCTTCCTTCCCCTTTCTCACATAAAAGTCATAGCAAACATGTCCTTGCTCTATCATTACTTTTATGGTAGGTGCTCAGCTGAGCTATAATCTATGGTCCCTTCCTGTAAAACAAATACTCGCCTGGCTGCAACAACTACCAACAACTTCCCTCATACCCCATCAGTGCCTAGAACTAAACAAGAATTTCATGGGCAGAGTTTCTTTCCCAGAATCATCCTTCTGTGGAACGCAATGTTGTATGTCTGCTTCCCGACTGACTATAACATGGCCGTCTTCAAATCTAATGTAAATAAGTTCCTGTTGAGTCTTCCTCTAAAATAACTTATGCTATACCAAAGTTCCGCCATAACTGATCATGTTGTCTCACCATCTACCCAATACTTAATCCTTATCTTAAAGTGGCCTCTAGACCTTGATAAGTGGTAACCACCGACGTAAAAATAAATGTTGGTGAGTATGCAGAAAAATAAATTCTGGAGCACAAACGGTTGCTCATTTTAATGGTACTACTTTTATCTTCATAGCTATTCAACGTTTTAATTTTTTTAGTTAATAATAGATCTTGCATTTGGAACGACTCTCGTACTAACCTGAAGAAGTTTAAATGTAATGTTAACAGACATTTTGTTGCTCAACACCTCACTGTTAGATACGATTCTAAATGGTAGCCTCTTACGCCCATATGCATTATTTGTTGTGAAAAAAGAGTAAAAGAAATAAAATCACTATGTAAGAATACATCTTCAAAAAGCTATTCAGATTGTAAAGCTTCTATAAGTCGTTTTAATGGCTGATGTTTTCGAAGAAGACTTGTTTTTTGTCGGCTGAAAGAACAAAATACGAATGCCTGGTTTTAGCCTAAGCATTTGAAGATGAAAAGTCTTAACTATCTTAAATAACAATCAATTTTAATGGAACATCTTTGCAAATTGTACTCCTAGATTGCAAAAAGGATCTTTTCTCCGCTACCAGCTAGACATTGCTTGTTGTGAGAAATTCTTTTCATGAATATTGATTATCTAAAAATCTTTAAATATCCAAGATTGAAACTTATTTATATGCAGTTACGTTTATGCTGAAAAATAAGAAACTGTAAATGGTTGGAATAATTAATTTTATTAAAATAAATGAATTAAATTAAATCTAAATAATAAATATAAATTAGATTATTTAGTTTGTTAAAACTGTCCAAAAGTTATAGTCCGTTAATTTAGAATGAATACTCTATCCCAAATCGAGGTCAAATTTATGCTCATTTTTTCAGTAAATAATAATAATCCCTATTATACCCTAATTATGCATCGAAAAGATTTTTTTTATTTTTTTATTTTTTTTATTACATTTTCACCCCAAAAAGGCGCATTGCCGCTTTGGTGTAGGGGGCTACTATCAGGGGCAGCAACTACTGGGGCACTATGTTGGGATTTGGGCAGCAAGATGTCATTTCACGTTGCACTTGAACTTCTGCATGTCAGTACAGTTAGGGAAGCAGGAACCTGGAATGGAATTCCAGATTCAAGAGGTTCTGGGGAAAAAACTACTGGAGTAGAAAGATCTTTTACATCTAGGGATCTCTACTGTGTGGGGGTGGGATTTAGCTGCCTGTCGGGTTTGTCAAGGGTGTCTATGTCGTGGGGGCACAAGTGTCTGCAGTTCGTCAGAACATTCATTATTAAAATACTTGTAGAACAGGCAGAGGGATGCAACGTTTCGTCGATGGGACAGAGGCTGAAGCTTAGATGATAGTTCAGGGCCTATCAAATTGGCGACTCTTTTTTTAACCTTGTCTAGGAGCGAGAGACTAGTAGCAGATGCACCAGCCCAAATGTGACAACAATACTCCATACACGGGCGAATGGTGGCCTTATAGAGGTACATGATACTTTCAGGTGTCAGTAGTTTTCTAGCACGGTAGAGAGAGCCTACCTTTTTCGCAGCGGCCCTGGCAATGTTTTTAATATAATTATTCCAACTCCTGTTTCCTTAATTTGCTTAATCCATCATAACAAAGGTCCATATACAATTTCAGCCAGATCAGCCTAGTAGTTTCTGAGAAAAAGTGAGTGAATATTGTATTGTGATGACTAATCTCTATTAATCCCCAACCCTGGATCAAACAAATAGAATACTAATTAGTTCGCTGTACCTTATTGTAATAAATGTCAATACAAAACCAATTTTTAGTATTAATTTTGTTATGGGGTACACTGTCCTACCGATTTCAGGAATAATGGACTTACTAAGAGACAATAAATATAGTTACATCGTAATGCCGTGAACAGAAATTCATGGCAGTTATAGCCCCAGAATCATGACGTATACTTGTGTAACATATCAACATTGTTATCACGCTTTTTTTTATATATTAATACCAGCATCAGCATTTTTCAAATTCATTTTGATTTCTGTATTATTCAAAATGAAAACAGGCATCCTAATAATACAAATCAAGTATATGTTTAATATCACTGTTATATATTGAGGCCCTATGCCGTTAGGTAGAAATTTTGTCAACTAGTGTGAATTTCGAGAGTATTCCATTGAGTGCATATTAAGACAGCCTCGCAGCAAGCAGAAATAAACTCAGTGCATTCAACAAGTTAGGGTGATAGGGTTCAGCTCCCTAGATATAACACACTAGAAGCAAACGCTGACGATTACATAATAAATAAACGTGTTGAGGATTGGAACACAGTTTTCATTCAGTTTGCGCCTTGAGACCGGAAGACAAAACGTGTCTACACAATATAGGCATCTAAGTGAATCTCCTCGAGATTATCCATTCGTCGATCAATTTTTGATTAAGTAAAAAAAAAAAAAAAATTAAGTAAAACGGAATAAATGTTATCTTTTATAAAGAAGAAATACTTGATCTCTATTCGTGTGAATGAACCTTTTTCTCCAATAAAGGCTTTAAAATCGCCAACAAGTCTCCATGTCTCCATACATGAATTTTATTCATCATAGATAAAAAAAAAGTCGATCGACAACCACTAGACGATGCAAGAAACGACCACATGGGAAAAGCGATGATCAAGGATGCAGACCAGATCACACACGTATGTAAAACAAAAGGTTTTATTAATTTATTGATTGCTTACTAGCGAAAACGCACAGGTACGTGTCTGTATGAAAAGACCATGTGCATCGCATATACGTCCCGCAGTTTAACTGTTTTGTTTGTAAATGTGCAATATCAGTAGAAAAAAAACAACAAACTACTTAGAAATGAAGTTTTATTATGTTAATTTCTATTAGTAAATAACAAATTTTTAATGTCAAATGCACTCATTTTCGTTAGAGATTTGTGACTCAAATGTTCAAATATCTAATTATGATGTCTATTTGAATTATTCAAACTATTATTCTCATCTGAGGTGTATGCACAGCATTTTGGCCGATGTAATGCCCACAACTTGTTTAGATGCATTTTTTTTCGAACATGGGAACGTAATGGCTACTAACGTTATTTAACAATCAATTCTATATAAATGACAATTTTCTCGAAGCTTAAGTCGATAACTAAAATTACAAAAAAATATTGCCATTGCATAAAGATATATCAGACAAGTGTACTTAACAATCAAAGATGAGGGTGATTTCCTTGGCTTTGGTCAAATAGTTGAAATACAAAGTGCGTCTATGAAAATGCATGCCTGGTTTTAGGATCTAAACTGATTCTATGGTATTGTAAGTAGAAGTTAATGTTGGTGAAATCAATACTTGGCATGCACTTTTCGAGTCTTGCTGTATTAATAGCTCCACATTCTATTGGAGATGTTAAAAATCTTCACGTTGTTTTTTTCCGTGTGAGTATATGATTAAATCGAGGAGACAAATGTTAAAAAAATACTCAGGCGAGTCAAAATATCCACACTGACATTATGTTTGAGTATTATAAGCGAGAAATTTCCACTACTAAATATGACTACAACATAACACAAAAAAAAATAAAAATAAATAGATAAAAAAAATACCGTTTTAGTTAATCATTTTTCATCCTTAGTCTTGTGTTTAGTTTGGATGTAATGTTTATATTATGTTTTTTTATAAACTAATGCGCACTGAAGGGAGAATATGCATTGTTATTCACTAGAAATAAACAATGAGAAATCGGTGATTTTTTTTTAAAGCAACTTAAAAGGAAACGATTCAAACGAAATCCTGATGATTCTTAAGAGGAATAGTTTTGTAATCCTTTATTTCAAACAAGCCATTGTTAGTGTTACTTTAGTTTTTAATTATTTGTTTGCACATTTATTAAACTTATACAGAAAAGCAAATAAAATTTTAGTTGTAATAGGAACAATTCTTCTAACATTCTTTACTAAATACGAGTTATTTACCTTGCTGAGTTATAGCTCATGATTGAAATTTTATTTTCCATAAAACCAGTTATCTGGACGGCACTTTATAATTTTTAAAATAAATTGTAGTGAAGTATATTTATCTAGACACAATAATATGATACTATAATAACAGCTGAAAGTTGGTTAGTCAGAATCAAAGTTTAATATTTCAGCCTCAATGTTATCAAGGTTACACTTTTAAAACCTCACACGATAACTTTATATGCGAGATATTATTTTCCCATGTGCTTGATATGAGTATATGTCTAAAAATGTCCTTCTCGAATATTGAGAGCAAAATTAGGTATTTTTATGATGACTGCATTTTGTATGTGCATTTAAATGTGACAGATCAAGAGAAACCATATTTCCACTTAATGCAAGACAAATAAAAAATCATGCTAATTCTTTCTAAGAACTGCACACCTGTGGAACTCTGTTCCGTTGGTTGTCTTTAAGTCCAACGTAAACAAATTCTTGATAATGCAATTTACCAAATTTCCACTACTAAATATGACTAGAACATGCTACCCTTAACCACTGTACACTCATTAACCCTTATCCTCGAGTGGCCTCCGGGCCTTGATAATTGGTGACTCCTTTGTAAAAAAAAATAAATATAAAAAACTTCAAATTTATGAGCAAAGCTTATTTTTAAAATTTTATTTTTAATGGAAAATCGACCAGACATAATATGAAACCACGTGAGATAAGGAGCTAAGAAGAATCAAAGATAATTATTGCAAAAGCAGGAGATGCCTATTAGCCTAAGACTTGACAAAAGCTATAGATAGGAGGAAAACAGTCAGCAGGAAGAGACTTCCATAAGTCTGAAATTCTTGGAAAGTTTTGGGATAGGAAGCTGGGGTATCAACATAGCGAATTAATGGAGACCACTAGATCAACGAGTCAAACGAACTAAAACAAACGACGCAAGGAATATCCAAATCTTCCTTATATTAATTGGCTTCATGCCTTCTGTGGAGCGATTTTCATAAAAATACTAATATCGAATTTTTAGTGTAAATGTTAGTGCAAAACGTTAATTATGAAAAGAGTAAACACAAAAAAAGAAAAAAAGAAAAAGAAAAGGAAAAAAAGGAAAAGAAAAGGAAAAGAAAAGGAAAAAGGAAAAGAAAAGGAAAAGAAAAGAGGAAAAAAGGAAAAGAAAAGGGGGGAAAAAGGAAAAGAAAAGGGGAAAAAGGAAAAGAAAAGGAAATACTCAAACAGGTTTGTAATAAGCAAAAACTAGCAAAATCTCGATTGTATTAATGATTTGAAGAAAGTCTTAAAACCGTTTCAGAAATTAGTCTCATAGGAAATCGTTCATGTCCATTGAACTCCTCGAAAGCTCTTCTTTTCTATTGTATGAAGTAGAAATACATTGTAATGTTTATGCCTTCAGCAATGTGGATTAGAAACGGTTTGAATGAAGGACCAGTTGACAGTCTCATCATACACAACCACTAATGTCTGCAACTTGCAGTTGGTTGCCATGGAAGCGCTTTAATGCATGGCTAAACAAACGTGCGCCTCTGGAGATAGGCGGGTGGTGAAAGTATTTACAAAATAGATGTTCTGGCGGTGTTTAAGTAATGGACGCAACTGTTTTTAGTCTTTTACACACACACACACACACACACACACACACACACACACACACACACACACATTAGTAAGTTATAAAAAATATGCCAATTAAGCTACACTGGTTCTTGTGAGTTTCATTCTCCTAAGGAATCGGGATTTTAATCGGCCGATTCCTTATGATGATGAAACATGGAAGATTCGATGTAGCTTGATTGTCATATACTACTTAGCTCTACTCATGTATTAAGCACTGTTGAAGTTAATACTGAAAATCGATATATAAGATATCTCAACATTTTACGTGGAATATATATATATATATATATATATATATATATATATATATATATATATATATATATATATATATATATATATATATTTGTACTTTTTTTTAGAAAAAGAAATCCCATACAGTGCTCTATTATTAGGGAAAAAACCTTTCTCGAAATAAGAGCAATATATTTTTTGTATAATATATACAGGAATTTACATTTATATCGGTAGTCGGTACCGACGGTTTCAAGCCCGGTAGTTGAGGACTGCTCTTAATGTCCGCCTCAGGCTCTCTTCAGCCGACTCTCATCTCCGTCTTCGTAGCTCTTTTACATTCTGAGTTTAAAAAAAACTCTCAGGTTTGAGTAAGCTAGCAATATAGAGAGTTCACCTCCGCAACAGCGCAACACAAGAACAATAGGTAAAAATGAATGATTATTTAATTATAATTATCTGACCCCTTTAAAAATACTTAAGGATGGGTATTGTTTGCAGAGTTATAACTAAGGCAATCAACTAGCGCCTATGTTCAAGACTTCTGCTCATGCGAACACTAGATTACCTAATGTACTCGCTTGAATTTGGCGTTTAATCGTTAATTCCCTTCATTCCTGTGACAATTGTTTGTAGGCCCTAAGATAGAGACTCGGCAAATGAAGCAAAAGGTGGCATTATGGCTGGGTTCGAAACTCATCACTGACAAAAATTGTTACGTACACTGATGATTACGTAAGCATGAAATACTTGTGTCTGTAGGTAAAAATGAATAATTAGTATTTAATTATAAATATATGATGACAATTATAGGAAATAATATTTCAACATGAAAAATGAAAAAAGGAATAACCAAAATTATTTATATATTCATCCACGTTTCGGCTTTATTTCAAGACTAAATGGTTGATTTAAAGTAATAACAAGTATAATATTTGAAAATATATTGTGCATTTGTGACGCGTTTTATTTTGTTTCCTTCCTTTTTTGTAATTACTTATTTTTTTTAGTATTTTCTACATGCAACTAATGAAATTGTATATACATTTTTTGTAAATGATAAACATCAAATCACTGAGGATAATGTTAAGTAGGTTTTCCCATAGAGTAAGCGTGGCATTTTGGTGACTGGGACTAGTTTAAAAATAGCCGAATAAGACGAGAGACGATCCCTATCACATCCGACTAAATTTTGGCCTTGTGAGAAGGTTACATTTCCGACACGTTTCCCAGACCAGCAAAATCAACATGCTTCACTTCTAGATCTCTTTCTGACAACGGTTCCCGATGATTGTACAACAAATGCCCACAGCCCACTCAGGAATGCTGATCATGCTGTGATAATGGTAGAAATCAGCCTAAATTCTCGCCCTAAAGCTGAAGACCCATTACTCAAAACAACGAGGTATTACAAAAAGGCTGACTGGGAAGCCATCAGGATCTCATAAGAGATGCCCCATTGCAAAAAATCTTTTCTCTTCCAGCGGAACAGTGTGCAAATGAGATCACTGAATGGTTCAAAACTGCAATTGAAGCACATGTTCCCGCATGGAAATTCTATAGCAAGCCCCACTCTCCTCAATGGTTTACTTCTGCTTGTGCAGCTGCCATTTGTCAAAGGCAGTATGCGTTCCACAGATTCTACCGACGTAAGTCCAGCTCAAATAAACAGAAGTATATGGAAGCTAGAAATAATTGTAAGAGAGTGATAGTGACAGCTAAGACAGATCACTCTGAAACCACCAGAAAATGCATCGAAGCACAGAAATTAGGAACCCGAGATTTTTGGAAAATCTACAACAGCGTAGCAAATAATGGGCAGTCAACGATTCCCCTACTAGCAAACAATCATGAGGTTGCTTACACGGCAACTGACAAGGCTAATCTGTTTGCCAGTCTGTTTGCCTAAAACTCCACACTGGACGCGGCACACCACTCCCTCCCTGACTTTCCTTTGCAGACAGACGCCACACTAGACGATTTGAAAATCACCCCTTCTCAGGTACATGGTATTATAAAAAACCTAGACACCTCAAAAGCATGTTGACCTGATCTCATCCCGGCTGTGCTATTAAAAAAATGCTCTGCTGAGATTGCTCCAGTTCTCTCCAAACTTTACAATAAATGCCTCAACGAATCTTGCTTTCCCGACTGCTGGAAAACCGCTTCTGTGATACCAGTCTTCAAGAATTCTGGTGAAAGAACTGACCCACTAAATTATCGCCGCATTAGCCTCCTCCCGCTTTTCGCCAAAATATTTGAGTTCTTAGTTAATCAAGGCCTAGTCCAGCACCTAACAGCTGCTAAACTCCTGACTGACAAACAATATAGATTCAGGCAAGCCCGTTCAACAGCAGATATCTTAACTGTAGTTTCTGAATGTATATACCGTTCACTGGACAAAACAGGGGGGGGGGCAGAGCGGTAGCCCTTGATATATCTAAGGCTTTTGACAGGGCATGGCACGATGGTTTTCTAAGGAAAATTAGATCATATGGAATCACTGGAAAAATATATAATGTAATTAAATCCTTCTTAAATAAGAGAAAAATCCAAATTGTCCTCGACGGTCATACATCTAAACAATATGACATAAATGCGGGAGTACCTCAGGGGTCTATCCTTGGACCTCTATTATTCCTGATATTCATAAATGACCTCCCTGATAAAATTGTTTTGGAGATGGGTATATTTGCCGATGACACCACTCTCTATAACAGATATGAGGGGAAAACAAATGAACACATATCCAAGGAAATGGCAGAAACACTAGAGGAAAACCTCCAATCAGTAGTGGAATGGGGACAAAAATGGATGGTCACATTCAATGCTGCTAAGACTAAGCTTGTTTCATTCACTAACTACAAGAAACCTTCTCTACCACCAATAGCAATGGCCAAGAACACATTGGCTGAAAGTACATCTTTTAAACTCCTTGGCCTAACGTTTACAGGGAATATGAACTGGAATAGATACATTGAGAGCATTGCCAAGGCTGCTGCAAAGAAGGTTGGCTCCCTCTACCGTGCTAGAAAACTACTTATGCCTGAAAGTATCCTGTACCTCTATAAGGCTACCATTCGCCCATGTATGGAGTACTGTTGTCACGTCTGGTGCTTGTCTCTCACTCCTGGACAGGGTTCAAAAGAGAGTCGCCAACCTGATAGGTCCTAAACTGTCATCTAGGCTTCAGCCTCTGTCCCATCGACGAGATGTTGCATCCCTCTGTCTGTTCTACAAATACTTTAATGATGAATGCTCTGACGAACTGAAAACACTTGTACCTCCCCAACGTAACTACCCCTGACAAACCTGACAAGCCACTAAGTCTCACTCCTTTACAGTAGAGATCCCTAGGTGCAAGAAAGCCTTTTACTCCAATAGTTTCTTCCCCAGAACAGCAGGTCTTTGGAACTCCCTTCCGAGATTCTGCTTTCCCACCTGCACTGATATGCAGAAGTTCAAGTGTAATGTGAACAAACATCTTTCTACTCATCTCCCTTCATAATGACCCCGCTAATTATGTTCCTGATAGTAGCCCCCTGCTTGAAAGTAGCACTGTGCCTTGTTTGGGGTGAAAATTGAATAAAAAAAAAACAAAAAAAAAAACTTATGAATAAAATTACTTTTTAATTTTTTTTTGTAAAATTTTTGACTAGCTGCAAAAGTGTAATATCTGTTGATATTTTGCTTTACCTTTTCTGTCTTCGGTTAGTGAAGGAGAAATTCTACTAGAATGAGACAATTTAAATTTTTATCTTAATCTCGGATGCCTCTTTTATTGAGAGCTGAATTTTCCTCACATTGTAAACCAACCTTTTACGTCTAGCCTAGTGGAGAAGTCAGTAAATAAGGACATATGTTTCTATGAAAAATACCCCTGGTATGTATTTTGATATTATTCTAGTGCCTGGTCGTAAAGTATGCTTAAATATATTTTAATTTGTCCAGATTTCGTATATATTATTATAGAGTTGTGATTTCAAAAGTCAAAAAAAAAAAAAAAAAAACGAAAGTATTTGGGTGCCATCAACCAGAATCGAAACTGAATGCAAAACTGTAGCATTCAAAGCTGGTGACGTTACCACTTGAACTGATTAAAAATAAACTAAGATGAATGTACAAAATGTATAACGATTTTTTCAATTTTGATCCCTTAAAACTATTTTAACTGGCTAAATACCTATTAAAAAAATGGTCCATAAAAAAATAATAATTTGAGGCCCCTAGTGCAGCTCTGTGAATTTTAGTTTCGGAAGAGATAGAGCTTGAAAATATGGAGACAGACAGACATAGTGCCTTTTGTATATTAGATTAATTAATTTGATTTGACCCAGTTACTTATATATGTTTATATTTTTGGAAGTAAATTTGGAAACCTCAGAAAATTTGAGGAATTCCATTGTCTTTACTAGATCAAGGGTCATCCAAAAACAAAGACCCCCAGACCACTCAACATAGAGGGTTACAACAGACAAGTTGACAATGATGGATGAGGATTAAAAGAGATAAGAAAAATGAAACATGATAAAGTGCTACAATTAAGTAAAGAAAAAAAAAAAGCAGCTGAATATCAAATGACCCTTTATTTGGAAAGGTCATAGCTATTTCTGCCATGGAATAGTTATGGAGGAGTTTAGTTCTGAGAGGAAGTAGGTAGTAATATGGTTACATTAATGTAAATCACACTAATCTAATTTATAAAACTTACAATGTCTGTGTGTCTCTCTGTCTCTATTTTTTTCAAAGTGCATCTCCTCCGAGACGCAAAGTCTCAGAGCAGCATGAGACAAGATCAAATGATTGCAATTTTTGTGGAATGTTGTTTTAATGGGTCTTTTAGCCGGCAAAAATAGTTGCTAACGAGGTTTAAACAAAATTGGACAAAATTGAAATAAAGTCTTGAAATAAAGCTGAAACGTTTATTGAACAAAATTGGAACTTAGCAGGCGTAAGTTTACTAAACATGTTTGTTTAGTTCCAATGTGCACATTCACAAATATACATTTATGCGTTAAAATCAGTTCATTTTTAACTATTTATCATCCATCTGATGATAGGTCAAACGGTAACAGCTAAGGTTCCAGCACTATATGTTTTGGTTTCAATTCTAGATAATAGCACCAAGTCATATTTTTTTAACTTTAGAAATCACTATTATATATTGGGTATAATATAAGATACAATTATTGATGGAGAATTGACTGTACAATAAATACGAAGTCTGCATGAATTAACATATCATAAGCATATTTCACGATCGGGCAACGCTGAGAGACCAACTAGTGGTTGAATATATTTCTGAGTCTACATTTACGTCATAACCTGAACAGACTATTATTATATAAATTCTGAATTAAATTGTAAACTGTTCACATAGTTCACCGATTCAATTAAATTAAAATATGAGTTTTATATGAAGACACTGTCCACAATGTAATTAAAATAGACTAGCAGGAAGACCCGACGTTGCTCGGGCTTGAAGGGAAATCAATGCCTGTTCCACATTTCCAATACTTTTATTATCAGTGAAATCGCCCACTGGGAAGAAGCTTGACATACCTCCTTACAGTGACTTTGTCCACAGTACATTGCAGTCTACATTGCATTGTAGAGATTCTACTGCTGATTTTATAGAATTATTTTTATTAAATGACCTGATATAATGTTTAAAAAACAAAAGTTAAGTATTACAGTTCAATTATGCCTTAAACGAAAACATTAATTTCAAGCGCGCCCCTGTCTTATCAAAGAATCTATTGTTGATTTTATATGCTGAGCCCTTCTGCTTGTGCGATCATAAAACTTCTTGAATACAACAAATTTGTGATGTTAGGATGTATAAGGGTGAAAATTCTCCAGTTCCTTCTTTAATCGGATTTTTTCGATTATCAATTTTCAATACTTATCGGAAGCATTTCAATACAAACCCTATCTAGGAACCCTCCCAGACACAAACTACTTTTGTGTGAAATTTCAATAAAATACACAGTCGTTTTGGAGTCCAGAGAAAATGAACTCACACGCACCGACAGACACAAAGTGCCGTTTACATATTAGATTTTTTATTAAAAACATATAACGTTCCTTTTTTCGTTAAATTCGTTCCAGAATAGGCATGCAATTACCTGATGTAAGAGCTAAAAAAATATAAGATCAAAAACTTCAAAAGATAAGTGTTAGCTCAATACATTTCAATCCAGAAAATAACAATTCTTTTCCCTTTGTCAGAAACATCGCTCATGGTATGTGAGGATTAAAGCTTACTATCCTAGTAACCTCTTTCTAAGAATCACAGGCTTGTGGAACTCTACTTTTTCCTCCCACTTATATTCAATACTAAGGTCAATAGAAATAGCCTTTGTTGGCGTCAATCATCTTTCGTTCTTATTAGCACTTTATATCAAGTGGCTTTATGGTTGGTCTGGAGCGATTTCCTTAAAAAAGGAAAATTTTATTCAGAAATTATAGAAAAATGGCATCCAAATAAATCAGTCTTATTTAATACTAGCTCGTGTTTTTGGCTTGCTGTCACTTGGCAAAGTTTGTTACTTGAAATACTTGAAACATTAATTTAAAATAATATTTCATTTGAAATCTTGCAACGACGGAGCAAAACGTGCAGATAAACATTAACATTATAAGTTTTAATAAAGTTTAATTATCTTTAAAATTTTACCGTAAGAAAAAAAGGAAAACAAATCAATTTGCTTTTTCACTTACAATTTAGAAATAGATTTCAACTTGTTGAACTTGGATGAAAATCAAGTTGGCCCTTGTAATGAAAAGAACATTTAAACACAAATTCTAAATATTTGTGCAGGAAATCAAACAATATTGCGAAAAAGAAATGTTACGCGGGGTAAGGCACTTTGCCTTTCAAAGAGCTCATGTTTGGGAAGCTGAAAAATGGTTGCCATTTACATATCAAAATAAAAACAATCATTGCATTCTTTCTTTTTTTTAAACCAATATACAGATTACTTGACGTTCGGACTAATATAGCAATTACATACGCAGTATATAACATTATGGTGTGACTATTGTGTAAAGTTGAATTAAGTTGAAAGAGTTAGTTTCGTATTTATTGTTAGTGAGAGAAACAAGCCAAATTTTGTGAAGGAAAATGTAGTAGAAAAAAAAAAAAAGAAATAAATAAATAATCAGACACACAGATAGGAAATAGTCAGTATCACCCACTTTTAGAAGAGAGGGAATTTCTTGGTTGTAATAGCCGTAGAGAAAAAAAGGAGCAGAAAAAAACAAACAAGTAGACCCGATTCTATGAGAATTGCATGAGGTCAACGTTAATAAAAACCCATGGACGCCATCTTGGAACTCTCTTCCGCTCAGCCTGAAACACAACAGATGTATCCGAGGTAAGCCCTCTATTTCCCCTCATTTTGGTTATTGCTAATTCTGCTACACTCCCTCCTGATCTCATGATCACAAATAGGGCAGGGGGGCAGTCGTCTTTGTGGGGGTGCTTCTTCGAAGAACCGGAGACAGCACTTCCTCCTTGCCATCTTCCTCGTTACCACCGTTACTGCCACCAGTCTGTTCCATAGGCGGTGTTTCACAATCAGGGTAGGGCGGCAGTATCCGTTTTTGTCGGGTACTCCTTCGTAAATGTAAGACAGGTGGTCCCTCTTCCGCCTCTTTGGTATGTGCATTATATGGCTCAAAATCCTCTCCGTCATCCTGCATCATTTCAGAAGACATCATACTGTCTTCCTCTTCCTCTGAATGGCGAGGGCGCAGATCTTTCATGTGGCTAGGCACACCGTCCACCAATATCGATTGAGGGCTGATTACCTTGGTCACCTCACCCTTGCCGAACTTCGTTGTACATTGATTTTGTGGTCTTTTGACCCACACGTGATCTCCCACCTGGTAAGAGCTGTTCTTGGGACCTGGGGACGCAGTTGCGAGATTAGTCTCCTTTACTCGAACCTGTTGGCAGGTGCAGTGAAGGGAGAGGTGTCGTCTCTTGGTGTGATGTTATACCAGTAGACAGCCTCCTGTATGGGACAGCGCATTCTAGCCGCTATTCATTTCACTGTACGGTGACATTGCTCAGCTATGCCATTCCATGCTTGAGCGTATGCCCAACGGAATAGCAAGTGAACTCCCCATTTATGTGCAAATGCTTGAAACGCGTTGCTGCAGAAAGTCGTGTCATTTTCTAAAAGGATTTCATGTGGCGAGCCATGCTCGAGGAACACTGCCTCCAACTGATGAATCACGCTTGCCGAGTCCTGCCTCACCAATTTCCTCCAAATGGAGAAACGCGATGGATAACGGTCTGTTAAAGTTAAAAAATGGAAGGTGCCATAATGCGTGATATCCATTCCAATTCTCTGCCAATTCTCGTTAACTCCCAGCTTTCCCTTTTTCCACCTGACTGGCGCTGGGTCAATGGACTGACATTCTTCACATTTTCGTATGACCGTTTTAATAGTTGCTTTTCTCGGGGGTGGGCAACTTCTCGTGACATAATAGGTAGCGCGTTGCACTCCAGGATTTCCATTACCTTTGGGAATAGCCATGATTTGACTCTCATCCAGCTTGTCTGTGTGAACCGTGCCTATCACCGGGTCAAGCCCATTTAATATTTTTCCTGCCGCCCAGCCACACTGGTCCTGTAGGCTCAACAACGACATCTCCCAGAGCTTTTATGGTGTCGATCCCTAGAAGTAAGTCAAACCCCAGCAGGTTGCCACGCACCACCAACAGATTCATTCTGGCAGATATACCTTCAGTGGATACAGAGACCGTTCCAACACCGCAGCATGCATGGGATATTCCACCAATCGTTTTGACACTCACGTTTGTTTTTCTCCAAGACCGGCACCGGTCTGCATGTAAAATCGTCCTACAGCATCCGGTATCAATAAGCACCAAACATCGCGTCCCGTCAACATGAATGCTTATCACCGGGAGCATTATGTTCGCATCTTGGTGGGAAAGGAGACTGGTGCTTATGCGTCCTCCCCTTGCTCGTTTCTCCGAGCAGTTCCGAGCCCAGTGTCTACTCTCATCGCACCAGTAACACCATGTTCCACGTTTTCAACAGTCCCTTGCAAGGTTGCCTGCAACGTTGCATTTGAAACAGGTCACACTAACGGGAATATTCTGGGCCCTGTTGTTGGGTGAGCATGTGGCCGCAACCACGTCCTGATTTTGTTCCCCAGTCGTTGTTAAAATTCTCGCTCTAGACATTAGCTCCCCCATGGTTAGGGCTTTGATGTTCGGCACCTGTTGAAGAGCAATTGAGATGGCGTCAGGAAACCCAGTGACGAAAGTCAATTTTGTGTCTCTCTAAGCCATCTCCTGTGAATCCAGCCAATCCAACTAACTGCCTGATTTTGTTGGCGTAAACATCCACACATTCACCAGCCCATCTAATCATAGTTATTTTTCTGTACGCTACAAATGCGTCGTCGGTAAATGCTTCCTTTAATCGGGCCTCAATCTGGTCTATCTTTTTTTGATCGTATTCCTCAATTTCCATGTCAAGGGCCAGTGCATCACCTTCCAGATATAAAGGTAGCAGATTCGCTACATCATCCACCTGCTGAAGTTGTGTGACAAGTCTCACTTTTTTCAGCCATGCTACAACGTCTCCTTCGCCAGAGAACGGCTTGATAATATCACTGCTCATCCGCACCTTCGCCATAGTTGGGCCGAAATAGCTTGAAGGAAAATGTAGTAGGCAAAAAAAAAAAAAAAAAAAAAAAAAAATCAAGAACACAGATAGGAAATAGTCAGTATCGCCCACCTTTAGAAGAGAGGGAATTTCTTGGCTGTAATAGCCGTAGAGAAAAAAAAAGGAGCAGAAAAAAAAACAAACAAAAAAAACTCGCTTCTCACAGACAATGGTTTGTCACAAAGAACAATCCAATCGCCAGAACCACCTACACAACATCTGCCGGACACACCTCATTGCTTTCCAGCGTCCTGCCTTTATAGCGGCCGGAAATTGTCCATTTGCATAATCGCATGAGAGTAGACCCGATTCTATGAGAATTGCATGAGGTCAACGCTAATAAAAACCCATGGACGCCATCTTGGAACTCTCTTCCGCTCAGCCTGAAGCACAACAGATGTATCCGAGGTAAGCCCTCTATTTCCCCTCATTTCAGTTATTGGTAATTCTGCAACATTTTTTCATGTGTGTTGTATGATTACAGGGTTGAGTGACATGTAATACTAGTTTTTGAAATTCGGATCTAATCCCCCTCCTCCTTACATGGCCAACATTAGACTTCTATCACTGATATTTAACAATATTATTATTTCATTATCTTTAAAAGTAATGTTTTATTATCTTTAGGTACCTTCGACGGGCGCCACAGATTTAACCCCCTCTATATATAACACAATGTAACTGTAATTTAATTTATCATCCTAACTTTTTTACCATTTAAAAATTCAATTAAACCGCTAATATTAAAATGAATTTACAGCATACGAAAATAATGAAAATGCCGCTAAAACCATGTTTACATTGTCTACGCTTTAAAACATTGTGAAGGCGTAAATATATCAATTTTTTTTAAAAAATCCAGCAAAAATCAACTGATGGTCAGATTTTCATGAAATATTCAATAGTTATTAATTTTTAAATTAATTGACGTATTAAAAGTAATATGTCAATTAATTTTTAAATTAATTGACGTATTAAAAGTAATATGTCAATTAATTTTTAAATTAATTGACATATTACTTTTAATATAGTTATTAATTTTTAAATTAATTGACGTATTAAAAGTAGGTTTTCTTAAATGAGGGTAAATATTTTTTTAGGTGTTCTACCCACCTATATTTCATGTTAGGAAAACTAAACAAAATAAATTTAGGCCCATAAAAACAATATTATTTTATTATCTTTAACAGTATCATTTTATTACCTTCAACAATATTATTTTATTATCTTTAACAGTATTATTTTATTACCTTCAACAATATTATTTTATTATCTTTAACAATATTATTTTATTATCTTTAAACATATTATTTTATTATCTTTAACAATATTATTTTATTATCTTTAACAGTATTATTTTATTACCTTCAACAATATTATTTTATTATCTTTAACAGTATTATTTTATTATTTTTAACAATATTATTTTATTACCTTCAACAATATTATTTTATTATCTTTAACAGTATTATTTTATGACCTTCAACAATATTATTTTATTATCTTTAACAGTATTATTTTATTATCTTTAAACATATTATTTTATTACCTTCAACAATATTATTTTATTATCTTTAACAATATTATTTTACTATCTTTAACAGTATTATTTTATTATCTTTAACAGTATTATTTTATTACCTTCAACAATATTATTTTATTATCTTTAACAGTATTATTTTATTATCTTTAACAGTATTATCTTATTATCTTTAACAGTATTATTTTATTATCTTTAACAATATTATTTTATTACCTTCAACAATATTATTTTATTATCTTTAACAGTATTATTTTATTACCTTCAACAATATTATTTTATTATCTTTAACAGTATTATTTTATTATCTTTAACAATATTATTTTATTATCTTTAACAGTATTATTTTATTATCTTTAACAATATTATTTTATTATCTTTAACAGTATTATTTTATTATCTTCAACAATATTATTTTATTATCTTTAACAGTATTATTTTATTATCTTTAACAATATTATTTTATTATCTTTAACAGTATTATTTTATTACCTTCAACAATATTATTTTATTATCTTTAACAGTATTATTTTATTATCTTCAACAATATTATTTTATTATCTTTAACAGTATTATTTTATTATCTTTAACAATATTATTTTATTATCTTTAACAGTATTATTTTATTATCTTTAACAATATTATTTTATTATCTTTAACAGTATTATTTTATTACCTTCAACAATATTATTTTATTATCTTTAACAGTATTATTTTATTACCTTCAACAATATTATTTTATTATCTTTAACAGTATTATTTTATTATCTTTAACAATATTATTTTATTACCTTCAACAATATTATTTTATTATCTTTAACAGTATTATTTTATTACCTTCAACAATATTATTTTATTATCTTTAACAATATTATTTTATTATCTTCAACAATATTATTTTATTACCTTCAACAATATTATTTTATTATCTTTAACAGTATTATTTTATTACCTTCAACAATATTATTTTATTATCTTTAACAGTATTATTTTATTACCTTCAACAATATTATTTTATTATCTTTAACAGTATTATTTTATTATCTTTAACAGTATTATTTTATTATCTTTAACAATATTATTTTATTACCTTCAACAATATTATTTTATTATTATCCTCATAGGTTTTGACTAGGATCTGTATCTACATAATTAATACCTTTATTTCAATTTCACAGCAACAGAAAAAAATATACAACCCTGTCATTGAAATTTTTAACAAACATTTGAAACACAGTGATTGGGAGTAATTTGACCCCGTGGTCGCAGTATGTCGTTTCCCGACTAGAAAGGTCATCAAAGGTTGCATGAATGAATTGAGCTCATCAAAATACATTCCATAGAAGTGCTGATAAAATAGTGACATACTTTCCTGTTGTAAAACGGCTGAAAAGTAAAGAATCATCAACAGAATTTCATCTAAATGATTGTGTATAAATCATGTTGACAATTATAACTATATTTATCTTTTGGTGTAGTTTCAAGTGAGGGCTACATCATGCCACCTAACATCTTCAAAGTCTGATTGAAAGTCAATGCCAAAGTGTACCTGGATGTGCTGATTAGTGATCCCCTGGTGCACTCAGACGGCCGCTGGTAGATCTTGGGAGTGGCATCAGGACTCTGCACTGGCCCACAAGTCCAAAGAGACATAGGCTTGGCTTCGGAAGGAGTGCTACGACTTTGTATCCTTCTCTCACTGCCCCCTCCCTCTCCCCTACCGACCTGATACCGCTGGACTACTTCGTCTGGCTATACGTCGAGAACATCACCAACATGACCTCCCACAACACCAAAGCCAGTTTGATCGGTGCCATCCACAGAGTATTTTCTGAGCTCCCACCGGCGCTTAGCATACTCCCAGTTCTGGACCCATATCGAGGCTTCCTAAGTGCTTTATTATTTTACAGAACCTACGGATTTATGCAAAGTGAGAATCAGTGATCTTCTTTAGTAGAGAGTTCAAAAGATAATAAGCAAAGAGCAAACCTATTTTTGTTCCCCCACAGAGAGCTGTTTCGTCGTATCACAGCAATTCAGAGTAACAGTAAATGATAAAAATAAATGTTTGTTACGTTATTTATTGTATTTATTAGTTTCATGCTTCTTTGTGCAATTTTGTTTTTTTATTTTTTGTAGCATTTGTTATTATTTTTTTATTCCTGTTGTGTTATGATCGTTTACTGTACCAAATAAACGTATGTGTATATATAGTCGAATCATAGTGTATTGAATGTGTACGTGGCACTAATAAATATCTGTTGTGTTCTTATCATAACGGATCATATGTATGTAACTATGTACGTTGTATCTGTTTTAGCATGTGACTCGTCTACGTGTTGGTGCTTGTGTGTCAAAGCATATATAATACATGTAGCATACATAACAGCATACCTGTTTCTGCTATTGTTTCTTCTGGTAGGTTCGTCAACCGTTTTTAGGGGAAGCTTGAATCTGTTTAAAGGAACACTTCAAGACAGGATCCAATACGATATGATATTTTATGTATTTTATTCACTCCCAGGTATTCGTCATAGCAGAAGGGAGTGATCGACGATATTTGGCTTGGAGAATTCTTCTGTCTCCAACATGGGAAGACCCGTTTTTAGCCCATCTGTTTTCCTTAGTATCTCCCATCCAACTACCAACTATGCTCGCACACGCCGGAACACGTGACATGTGACACATCACTTCCAGTCCCCAGTTCACATCTTCCGGTACAAACGTGACTGGTCACAGAGTTTGACATGTTGTCAAAATACGACTTCAAATCTCTGTTGTCCACTCATCGTTAGATAGAGAGATAATTATATAGACAGATAGATAACTAGATAAACAGATATATAGATAGATACACAGATAATTAGAGACACAGATAGATAAACATAATAATTATATAAACAGATAATTTACTGCCCGGCTATTTTCTAACATTCCGTCAATAACCATATATTGTATTGCTACATGTGATGTATGATTTACAAGTGTTCAACACGTTCTTATTCTCATGTCAACAATTTGGCACCAGTTCGTTTCTATTGTTAAATAGTCTGTCTGGTTCTTTTTAAGTGGTATTTACCGCCATTTGCTCATTGAGGAAAAAGTGCAATCGTTTGTAGCTTTATCTTCAGGAAACTACTTTTGTATATATTTTTTGATTCTATGATTGGTTTAATATAATCTTATTTTCCAAACGTACTTTCATAATCATGTTCACTCCATATATATTATGAAATGACCGTTGGATCAACTTTGATACATTAATTTATGCACTACGTATTCAGATTAACAATATCTATCTTGTCTTCTTTTCATTTTTATACCATTATCTATATTATCGCTGCTGCTTTAGTTTTTCTTCCTTTATTTTTTCATCATCTGGCTCTCCTCCTACACTACTGTTGCTACTACTATAACTATTAGTACTACTAATATTCTCCTCCCACACACCATCTAACCTCCTTCCATACTTCTCATCTCATTAGCCTTTGATCCCACTATATAAAACATTCAATGTGCTAACAACAAACATTCAAGCAATTTTATCAGTTTAATTTGGTTTCTGTGTATTTATATTCTAATAATGTATACGAAACAATTACATTGACATGGTGGTTCTCATTAGATCACTGAAGTTGTGAAGAATTTGGGAATACCAGGCTTGAGTCTGGTCAGTACCAGATAGATGACCATTCGGGAATACTAAGAACTCTATCTACTTAGCGGATAGGCGATAAAAAATTACTTGCACCCCCCCACCCCCCCAAAAAAAATCCGCCGAACATGCCTTTAACAAGTACTTCTGTAAAACCTGTTAATCCAAACAGATGTTGACAATGAGCACAAGTTCTGTGCTCAATCATGTGGCGAAGCTCTCCAGAGAGCGTATGCTATCATTAAGTTTTGTTTGAACAACCTATTTACATAGACGGGCCCAATTTCATCCATCACACAACGTTAATCTTAGAGTAATATCAATCATAGCAGTTATTATAAGTGCCACAGGGCTTATGAAGAAGAACCTGAAGTCCTACTTAACTAATATTCCTGGTGAACCAAGTGCAAAAAAGATCCAGATAATTACACTTAAGGGAACAATGAGGATACTAAAAGAGCTCTTGGTTGGTTTCAATAAAAAGCAGGGCAATGTTGGCTGCCCCATACCCAGCGTTACAATCTTCAAAGGAAGAAAATTAAAAAAAAAATCATTTGTATTATTTGGATTCTTCGGACTACTGTTCTGATTTTGAATGTTATTTTCACAATATTTTGTCGAACTCGGGAATCTTTCTGTCGAACCCGGGAATCTGCATAGAATTTCAAATGAGAACGCTTTATTTAATCCACAGGAGTAGCGTGCTCTTGTTCTGTCAGCCATGACTGGGTAGAAGTCCTAATTAATTCACAATGGTATTTTGAATGTCATCCACACTACAGATTGAACCTTCAACATCTAAAAGGGCATACTTACAACTAAATTGCGAATTATTTAGAAACACTTACCTAATACTGGCTGACGGAATGAGAGCATGCTATTCTCCTGGATTAAATAAAGAGTTCCATTCGAAATTCTGTGCAAATTCCTGAGTTCAAAAGTAATGCTTCTTATATTTTATTTCGCCGTAATGGATCAAACGGGATTGCAATTTGCATTGTTATGATTAAATGAACTTATGCATTCCTAAACAGAAAGTTTCATCTCTCTATTGCACATATTGACGGTGTCAGATTAAGAAAGCAACCCCTGTCATACACATACGTCAAAAGCAGAGATGCGTCATCGAATTCCTGGCAAAAGTGCATTGAGAATGGTAGTGACTGTGTAGAAAAATAAATTCTGGATCACAAATGGTCACTCGTTTTAATGGTACTACTGCTATCTTTGTATCTCTTTAACTTTCTGAGTTAAAAAAATAGGAGGCTTTACTTTATACGACCCTTGTATATATATAAGCCCACTGTTTGTTTATAAACAAACTGACAGTTTGGGTCCTGTGCGACGGGCAAATGGTAATATTTACGGACACTGATTCTTGGTCTGATGGTTAGAGCAGCCGGCTGTCAACACGATGGTTGTAGGTTCGATTCACGGCTGGAAAAAGGTGTATGTCTAGCCGCACTGATCAGTTGTGATACAACGAAACAGTACTGTATGCGGATGACTATATATATATATATATAAGTTTCGTGGTTCAATTTTAAATTCTGAAAAAACAACATATAGAGACATATATTCGATTTAAGAATTTATTGCTTGACAAAGGATTATATAGAAGGGGTTATTTTAATTCCCTTTATCCATGGATTTTCAACAATGGCTCATATAATCAGAGGAAATGAAATGCAGTTAGCAAAATGCTCAGCTGCGAATGGACACTAATTTTGCTTTTCAGCACAATTATTGAAAATAGTTTTTGGAGTGGTTGTGGATAATTATATGGAGCATTTAGACCACAGCAAATAACACACAATCAATGCAACAATGAATAAGGCTGCCTGGTATACTTTTCGAAATATCAATAAGGAGCAGTACGCTTTCGCTATATGGGAATATCACTTTCTCTCATGGGCCTATTTTCTGCCCACCCGGATTTATAATCCCGAATGACATTGGAGTCCTTCCGATAATGGACTACCCAGGTTGTATCAACTTCTCTTTTCGTATAATTTTCTCCATATAATTATTCACAACCACTCCAAAAACTATTTTCAATAATTGTGCTGAAAAGCAAAATAGCGTCCATTCGCAGCTTAACATTTTGCTAACAGCATTTCATTTCCTCTGATGATATTAGCCATTGTTGAAAATCCATGGATTAAGGAAATTAAAATAACCCGCTCTATACATTCCTTTGTCAAGCAATAAATTCTTAAATCGAATATATGTCTCTATATGTTGTTTTTCAAGAATTTAAAATTGAACCACGAAACTTATATATTGCTCTATTCTTAAATATTGAGCTTTTCCTTTTTGGCTACGATCTCCTTGAAACTATTACTTCCAGTAATATCTATCAGGATTTTTCATCTGAATTTCTATCAGTGTCTTATCTCGCTTATATATATATATATATATATATATATATATATATAAGCTGAATGTTTGTGTGTGTGTCTGGTCACAAATAGGCTCCTATATGGTTGATTATTTAAAAAAAACTGATTGCATATAATGATAGAAGATGTATCAAGACACAGGAAGTGGTATGTTTGATCTGACAGAACGGTGGTTCATTAAAATTGTGGGGTCTGGTCCACAAAGTATGGAAATAAAAAATGTAAAAATTAAAAAAAAAGAAAAAACGTTTACAAGTGTTTCTGATGTAGATGTACATAAGAATACTTTTATAAGTACGTTTTAACTTAAATAATGATGGTATAATAAAATCGTGGGGTCTGCGTTCGCGCCTGGCCTCCATAGAATGGAAATAGGCACAAACTTTAATAAAGACTTTTCATATCTATCTGCGTAAGTATACTTTGATTATTATGTTTCAGTTTGAAGAAATATGGTATAATAAAATTATGGGGTGTTCGTTCGCACCTGACGTCCATAGAATGGAAATATGTCACAAAGTTTAACAAGGTTTTTTAATATAGATCCACAGAATATTGTGGTAAGTGTTTCAGTGTGAACAGATATGGTATAATAAATTATGGGGTTTATCTATTTTATTTTTACTTTCATCATATTTTGCTTTGGTTTTGATACCCCCAAATTCAACCCAAATTTTATAAACGGGTACTTTTGCTAGTATATATATATATATATATATATATATATATATATATATATATATATATATATATATATATATATATATATCTGTAAGGACGTAAAGCCAAATGATTCGAACTTTTTTCTAATAAATAAATGGCTTCTTTAAAATACCCAATTAGTGTTATTGAGATTTACCGACGGATGTTTGAGAAATGATTTTGATTGTGACATAGATAAAGATAATTGCCGTAAAAGAAATCTAAACCAATTCGCCAGAAACCGAGATTGTTGTAAGGTTGTGTCACCCAGATAGAACTGAAAGAAGAAAATACCAACGCCCCCTCAATTACTCTGTTTTTAGCGTTCCTATAAAATTTCTTTAAAGTAATGAATGACAGTCATATCATTCTCCCCCACCCCAACGTCACAATAACTTGTTTTGCTTTCTTTTTATTTTGTTGGCAGATTAGAAAAAAATAAGTTGATTACAGATTTAAGTGTTTTTATAATGTTTTCGTTATTTTCGTATAATAAAAGTAGTTTTTAAACTTCTATTATTGTTATTATATCTTTTACTATTATTATTATCTCTTAATATTATTATCATCACCATCTCTTACTATTATTATTATTTTTGTTACTATTATTAATATCTTAATATTATAATTAGCTCTGTTACTACAACTACTACTACTATTATTATTATTATTATTATTATTATTATTATTATTATTACTATTATCGTCATTTATTATTATTATCATCGTCATTTATTATTATTATTTTCTTCATTTATTCTTATTATTATCTCAATTGCTATTATCATTATTATTATCCTCATTATTATTACAAGTTAAAAAACATTTATTGCAAGGCATTCAAATTGTTAAACAAAATGTTTTTTACAAACCTTTAAAATGAAGATACAAGATGTAAGTAGAAATTTATCGATTTTCTAAGTGAACTTTTATAAACTTTATAATGTAAGGTATAGAAATTTAATCAAAATTGAATCTAAAAATCACTTTCGATTTATTTTATGTTACATACATTTTGTTGCATTTTAAAAAAACTAAATTTTGTTTATAATTTATCAATTAATGATATAGATATATAGTATAATTTTAATTTTTATGATATAGATATATAGTATAATTTTAATTTTAATGATATAGATATATAATATAATTTTAATTTTTATGATATAGATATATAGCATAATTTTAATTTTTAATGATATAGATATATAGTATAATTTTAATTTTTAATGATATAGATATATAGTATAATTTTAATTTTTATGATACAGATATATAATATAATTTTAATTTTTATGATATAGACATATAGTATAATTTTAATTTTTATGATATAGACATATAGTATAATTTTAATTTTTAATGACATATATATATATAGTATAATTTTAATTTTTATGATATAGATATATAGTATAATTTTAGTAATTTTTAGATTCAATTTAAATTAAATTTGTATATCTTTCTTTGTAATGTTTATAAAAGCGGACTTCTAATATTAATAACTTTCAAATTAAATCTTGTAACTTAACTTTTAAATTATAAAAAATATTTTGCTTAATCATTTTCACGCCTTGCAAGAAATGGTTTGCTAACCCGTATCTCATTTTTAAGATTATATTTTACTTAAGATTTAAATTTAAAATCAAAAGTTTTAAAGATTATATTTTACTTAAGATTTAAATTTTAAATATTTAATATGCGTCTGCATTCCTTTAACGAGTTGGAATTATTTTTTATTTGAATATTTTACTTACGTAAAAAAGTAATTACTAGTAATAAAAATGATTAAACTCTGATTTAAAACAGTTCTCCTTTGTATTTCTATTTTCCTATGTATCATGTTCACAGCACCATATTAAATAGTCAGTAGTCAGTGCTCAGCTGTTTGACTAGTTGACCTACAAGCAAATAAACTGAAAAGAACACTAGAAAGTCAGTTCATTACATTATGATAAAATATGCAAGTCCATTCTCTGAATTCTGATTGGTTGTTAATCCATGAGGGGATAACATATCCGGGAAATTCTTTTATGCCTATTTTCAACGATATTTTTACTTTTATTAGATCGAAGAAGTCCTTACAGAAGATATAAATGAATAGCAGAGAAGAGGAAAATATCAATTGCATCTTTTGATAAATAATTTACGTCATTATAGGAATAACTATGAAATTTGATTATATGATAAATAACGTGTGTTTATTTTATAATATCTCTGTTTCTTTTTCTTACTCCATTTATAAAGAAGTTAGTGATGTTACTGTAATATGGATATTAATTCTGTCTTTATTAGCTTGTTATATTTAATTACCTATAAATTGGTACGTTTTTTAATGTTGAAATAGCCCATCTTTTATGAATTATTCAAGAAAATGATTAAGACCTTAACAAACGGAAACCATAATAATTAGTTGCTGAAAAGCATAACCGGAGACAGATTAATGTCCTGTCACATGTTCAGATCATATATTATGTTGGGTAGACAGTAATCTTATTATGGAAATACGAGTAACTGATCTGGTGGAAATCTTGTATGAACCTTTGTTATGATAACGTTAGAAAACTAAGTATTATGGTATCCGTTCGATGCACAGTTAGGGATTAATACGGATTAGTATTTAATGCAAAAATGTATGATTAAATTTTATCATATTCAATCATCGACTTGACATAAAATAATTATTTTAAATCAAAAGGACATAACCTTTGCCCGTTGTTAGATCGACTAAAACGTCTAGTTATTACTCATAACTAGTTAACAAATTGATCAAATATAATTATGCTTTGCCAGTATTTGCACGTGCTATTTATAACTTTCTCAAACCACTTAAAATAGTTTTGTCTTGTGCGCTAGAAAAAAACTTATGTTTTATTCGCTATTTTTTGCATTATGAAATGAAAGTGTATTTTATTTATATGCAAATAAACACACGTTGATCTTGATTATAGAGTGGAAGATTGAAGGTAAACTGATATTTTTTAATGGCAGTGAAGAAATGAAAATTCATACCTTTCCTAAATGCATAAATGATTTTTATAGTTATAACGAGTCTTTAATTTCATAGAGTGTGGTTGTAATAGTTATAAATCGCATAACTTGTTAGTCTTAAATTGTATAAATTGTGATAACTGTTATGATGAGACTTAAGCTACATAGACTGTCATCATACTAGTTGAAATGAGTTTTAAATCACACACATTGTGATCATAATTGTTAGGATGGGTTTTAAATTTCATAGACTGCATAAAAACACACAGCCAACTATGGCTAACACATGTTTAAAAATAGAGATATCTTTAAATGTTTTCTTTCTTTCAATACCCTCTATACGATCCGTCCTTGTGCACCTTGGATAAACATGTACAGGAATTTGACTCGAGTTTCTCGGATTGAATCCTTTGCTTAGGAGAATGACTCATCTCTCTCGAAATTCTTGCAGCATCAATAAAATCAACGGCTTACAAGAAGGAAGAGGGGAAGAAAGGGGAACACAATGGCAGCCATTTTTGTTTGTTTCCCTCCTTTTCTTACTCCATAAGAAATCAGATTCCATAGCTTCCACCCCACACCCAATATCCCTGTTGCCCAAGCAACCCTCCCCTCCCCTCTTAGAATGCAACCCTTTTGCTTGCCTGGTGCTAAGACCAAAGTGCTGACATGCTTGGATATGACGACACCTGAACAACCATAGATTAATGAGGCTTGAAAACCGAGAAATGAATGTTTGGGCCCATAAGTACCTAGGCCATGAGTCAAAGCATCTTTCACTCTAAACAGCTGCTGATCGTGCCACAACGATTTAGCTGTGGCCAATATGCATTGGACTCAAGTTATTGGCCTTCATGTTACTAGTATAATTAAAAAAAAATTTCTTACAAAGTGGTCACCATATTATCACGGCCCGAAAGCCACTTGAGGATAAGGGTTGATTTGTGTACGGTTGTCAACAGTACAACTGTGTAGTAATATTAAGTAATGGGAATTTGGTATGATTTGATTATTCAAGGGGACGGCTCAGCAAAAACTTGTTTACATTGGACTTGAACACAACCGTATTGTAGTCAGCTGGGAAGCAGGCCAGCAAAACAGTTTCAAAGGTGGGCAGTTCTAAGAAATAAACTTAGATAATAGAATCCGCGTTTAGATATAGACACAGAGAGTGGGGAAATTGTAGATAGTTGTTGCAGCTAGACGAGTGTTATGTCTCATTAGCAATAATGCAAAGGTCGTTGTAAGATGAGTAGAGAAAAAGAGATATAATCAGGATAAAGAGACTAATTTTGGTTTGGTTGTTTTGTCCTACAGTATATAAACCCTGTTATATATGGTCATTTCGGAAAAAGTTGTTATGCTTCAAGTTCTTTATATCTTCAAATATTTATCTATGGTGTTTAGTTTGGTTGTTTTGCTTTGTGTCATATTAATCGTTTTTGGATTATTTAATGTCGAATCCAGTCATTTTAGTAAAGGTTCGTTTTTTATATTTTCAAATATTCATTTATGGCGTTTTGTTTGGTTGTTTCGTTTGATGGCATCTCAAGCAGTTTGGGGTTATTTAATGCTGACTTCGGTTATTTTTTTGTAAAAGTTTTTATTCAAGTTCTTTAGATCTTCAAATATCTATTCATGGTGTTTGGTTTGCTTGGTTTATTTGAGAGCATATCAACTCTTTTCTGGTTCAATCATTTTGATAAAAGTTCTTCTGCTTTAATGTCTTTAGATCTTCAAATATGTATTCATGGTGTTTGCTTTGATTGTTTTTGTAGAGAAAAATAGTTATTTTTGCTTTTGGATTTGCGAAACATGATTAAGTTTTGCAAAAGGAAAGGAAAATAAATAACATTAACGTTTGATATATTTTTGGTCATGAGGTCGATATCTTCAGACAGTCTGATCTGGGAGCACCAGAATTCTGTATTAAGGTGTAGAATCATCTAACAATTTTTCCAGCAACTTTAGACTGCGGCAATTTTTATTTTCGTTCCAATCCGAATTACCATTTTTCGAAAGCTGAATATTCCCAAAACTGAAAACAGACAAGTGTGTGTAACGTCTTTCTTTTTGAACATCTCACTCTCTATATTTGTCTATCTTCTCCCCTCCGTTCATACTCCCCCGTCAACAAAGATTTCCCCACGACCGACTGAGGACAGAACACTGAAGACATTATCTTTGGTCTTAGCTCAAAAGCCTAGATAGTGTATTTTGGTTTGAGTTTCATACTGAAACTCAATGAAAAATTATCTAAACGTCGACTTTATTGCTATGTAAATCGCTCCAAACAAAATGTGAAGCCACTTAATGTAAGGAGTTAACTAGAATAAAAAGTGATCATCAAAAAGATAGTAGATGCCCTTTGACGTTAGCCACGAAAAGACCCAGGTCAAAGGTAAGAGGAAAACAGTTAGCAGGAAGAGATTTCTACAAGGTTGCAGTTTTTGGAAAGAAGCTACTGGGATAGGAAACTGTATTATAATGAGGTATCAAAACAGCGAATTGATGGCGACTCCCCCCTAACTTTTGTTTCTGTGGACTCCCAAAAGAATGAATACTGCAAA
This sequence comes from Euprymna scolopes, assembly GCF_053919585.1. Taxonomy (NCBI): domain Eukaryota; kingdom Metazoa; phylum Mollusca; class Cephalopoda; order Sepiida; family Sepiolidae; genus Euprymna; species Euprymna scolopes. Next base: position 148,464,138 of record NC_136486.1, read on the forward strand.
AACAAATGCGTCCATATTCTGTTCCCAGGCAAAAATGGAAAAGAGTATATTAGCTTAGATGTCTTGTGTAGTTTCTGACTTCCAGCGAGAAACACAAGCATGCAATGGCATTTTATATAATAGAAAACTATTTTGGTCTTATTCCTTCAAAAAGAGCATCATAATAAAATGATGCAAAAATACACAAAAACCTGATCAGGATCAAATAATCTGTGTTGCCTTTTATCTTACTTTGTATACGAGAAATGTTTATGAATTTGTAATTAGCTGTCACCGCATATGAATCACTGATGGTCAATAGAGACATTTCGAAAGTTCTGGAAGATTCAGTCTCCTTTTGAGCAAGCAAATCATCTTGAAACTTATTGTCCGATTCTGTTAAAGCAATGTTATTGGTTGCTGAAGCAAATACAGCATCAACTGATACGAAACGAATTTGAGTATCAGATGACGTTTCCGTAACGAATTACAAAAGTCACATAACTCAAATCGTCCAATTTGATTGCTGGTTTTATATAATATATAACATGTCATATAAACGATGTTATCTACTGACAATATCCAAACGTGGTTTGAGCATTGAGTTATTTTGTACTCATAATCGACAGAAGCATGTGTGGACCAACTATGGATTCTGCGAGTCAGTTTAAAACTATTGATATTGTTGCGTTTACTTTCACATTGACAATTACTGCTCTAAAGGGTTCCAATAGTTAATATGTAAATATTGCTTAATTCAAGTAAGAAGTTTCTGGATAGATTATCAACTCAAGGGCGAGCAGACAATCAGAATTCAGAGAATAGACTGTCACATCTAAGCATAATGTAACATTCTAGCCTTGTTATAAATCAGCTTTTCGGTTTGTTTGTTTGTTTGTTTATTTGTTTGTTTGTTGCTCATCCAGTTAAACAGTTCAGTTCAGTACTTATTACTAAACTCAACATAGTGCTGTGAACAGGATGCAGGACTCTTGAAGGTTAGAAACATCACCATTTTAAGGCAGGTATAATAACCACCGCAGCCAAAACCTCTGCTGTCGCATTTGCAACTGAGAAGTTAACAAAGGAAAACTTATAAATGATGGATCAGAGTCAGGGATCACAGAAACCAGAAAAGCACTGCTTATAGTCAAATAAGCTAAAAAACCCCTTCACCCAGTAAACCTATGTTAAGGCACCGTCTATACCGCTCCAGCTGGTTATGGTTTTGCTACTATTGTTGAAACACAAAACAAAAATATGAAAGAATCACAAAAAAAGAACAGTTTAAACATATCAAAGAGAGTTCATTTCATATATATGAACATCTAAAGGATACATCGTATTATCGTGAACTACTGAAAGCTTTGTCGAGACTGTATATTGCCCCAGCCTTGGATTGGGAATTGACATTGGGTTAAGACTGGTTAACAAAGAACCGAGCTAACCTTAACTAATTTAAAGCAGAAGGTATACAACCAATGGTGAAGTCAACAGATGCTAAAGGGAGAAAATAGAGTCGTAACCATGCAACACAATTTATTGCACAGTTATATCGGCTTCTAACAACCGCCGAATATAAATCACCCCCTCCATTCGCTATTGAATCCCGCCACAAGAAATTAAACCGGTGATAGTGGAGAAAAATGCAAAGGCCTAAACAAAAGGCAAAAATTAATGCATATTAGCTAATAATAACTAAATTAAGTTTCCCGGAAAATGCAAAGAGATAGTTAAGGTGTCCGCCCACACGTCTACCTTCCAAGGTCATATAAGTTGCTGTTCCACTGGACTTTTAGGTCAATAACAGATTCAAAACAATCAATTCTTTCTCACCAACGACCAATCATTCACAAACCTGAATTTGAAAATCTGGTAAAACCCCAAATATACATTTTTGAAATGACTCGATGAATTCGTGAAGAAGTGCAAAGGGGGTGGATAAAAATATCGGCTAGCCAAGTTTCTTTCCAAAAAAAAAAAAAAAAAAAAAAAAAAAAGTGTCGATAATATCAAAAAATTAAACAAAGATTTTTCTTTTCAAAAAGAAAAAATAAACAGAAAATAAAATGTCAAAATTTAAAAAAAAATATCCCCCCCCCCCAAAATAAATAAATGATTTTCCTTCTCAAAAGGAACAGGAAAAGTAAGAGAGAAAAATCTTTCATTTATATGCTTGTGCCAGCTCAAAGAAAAAAAGCTGTGATTTGTTAATTGGAGAAAATGCAAAATAAATAAAATAAAATAAAATAAAAAAGAAAGGAACATACGCAGTACAAAACTATTAAAGTGTGCCCCTTTTAAGGGAGCTAGATTTTCTTCACATTAAAAATTGCCCTTTTGTTTAACTTGAATTCCGTGAAGATGGAAGTAAATAGGAACATTACTGTACCCGCCATTAAAAACTGAGCCTTCGCAATCAATTTCCCCTCATCTCTGTCATCAGAATTGTTATTAACTCGGGTCATTCAGTGCTCGAAGTGTAAAATGCGGCCACAAGGAACTTTTGTTCTTTTTTTATTTTATTTTTTCCTTTTTCTTATTGTTCATTTCTCTTTGTCCTTGTGTCGAATTTTTTCTTCTTTTTTTGTAGCCGTCAAAAAAGAGAAAGCAGTCGTTGCAAGCCAGTCGTACAGAGACGAAGTGTTCTTTCCGGTAATTCAAGTTTTTTTTTGTTTGCTGCAATGTAGTCACGAAAATAAATACTATTTTCATATAAAATACTCTGTTCACTTTTGATCAAGTGTTCAATTTTCCAAAGCCAAAATAATTATTTATGAAGGATTAATGATAAACCTCAATAGGACTGATTATTAGCCATTCGGCCATGAGGAACACAACGTGGGCTCGAAAACAATGGGCAATCGCTGCTTAAAACGGGAATGCGACTATCGTAGCGGGCGGTGGCGCTGCGCCAAAGGTCATAAGATTCCACCTCAGAATATTTTTGTCGGCACAGCCAGGACAAGATACACCTTTTGGACCACAATAGTACCACCTATACTTTAATCCCATAAAATGCATGTTAAAATATTCAGTGATATTGAGATAGAGTTATGTGTGAAAAAAAATGAACATTTTATTACTGTAATTTCCAGTTTACTTACCAAACTAACTGTTCCATATCTTACCAAGTTTTTGTTTACGATTTTCTGTCTTTCATTTTATGCTGTTCGAACTTCGTCTTTATTTTATATAGTACTAGCAAATATGACCGGCGTTGCCCGGTATTAAACGTAATGAAGTAAAAGATAAAAACGAAAAAAAAACCCCTTATACATGTGCATGCGAGTATTATGTTTTTTTTCTAAACCTCTCATTTCTTGTAAGTAAAAAAACCAAAACCTAAAGACAGTGAATCAAGTACGATAACCATTAGACCAGCGTGATACAGTCTTTAAAAGGTGTTTATGAACTACTTATTCTCAACATACATAATCTATAACGTGAATTATTCACGCATACGCATTCGTGAAAGAGTTGGCAAAGAGATAAAATCCGATGACTCCCACTTACCAACTTTTCAATTTTGATCTCTTAGCAATCCTTTTTTTTCGGATGAAAACTGATTAATAAGTTTTTCACATGTCTGAATATCCTATATACCAAATTGCAAATCTGCAGACCACAAATTCGTTGAGTATATAGGTTGAGAAGTGTCCTAACACATTCTGCCTTTTATAGATATAGATAGTCTTTCACCCTCCCTTCCGCATCCCTCTCCTTCAATTAACAGTTAAAACTAACAATACAACAGAATATTGGAATGGTTCATTATACAATAGGAAAGGTTACCACAAGTATTAACACTATTTAACTCTGATAAAGACAGAGTAAAGAATGAGAGGGAGGGAGACCGACCGACCAAAATGACGTATTTGGGGTTCTATCTTTTTAATTAATCTAACTAGCTTGCGAACTAACTTTTTTCAGTTTGGTAATTTAATCTGTACTTCATTTTTTTCTGACATAGTTTCAAAACCCTTTTCATGTTTCTAGCATGGTTTCAAAACCCTTTTCATTTTTCTAGCATGGTTTCAAAACCCTTCAGTCTATTCCAAACCGTATGGATATATTCTGTGCTAGTGTTCAAATTTACACACCAGTTATCATATAGTTTGTCGTGTAGTGTTTAAAATATTAAGCTTTCTTAAACAAACATTAAAGACACACTAATCTATAATGAGACTTACCAGTCGACCGATAGAAAAATAACGCTCGAGAATGCACACAAAAATAAAAATATAAAATGTTAATTAAAAGTCACTTTTTTTTTAATGGTCAAAAACCTTCTAACTGGTTTCTTTAGTCAATTCATGAATAGAAATGAATTGCTTGTGTTCGTCTGCAAAATACGTTTATAATAGCGTCTTAAAAGATTCTTGTCGTGCAGAACAATTAGACAAGGGATTAATTCTCCCTTAAATATTCACACACAATTTTCTGCAAAATCAACCGAATAAATTTCAAAAGAAATCACCTCCGTTTATTTAAAGACTTTTTAAAGGGAAAACGATATTTTAATCGTAGTCATTAGCCAATGGTTATTAGAAAATAAATTACGTTGTTTGTCTCCAATTACTTCATCTCATTTACCTTTTAGTAAAAGCAAAATCAAAGAATTTAACAATATTTGTAAGATGAATTGATGATAATTTGTTTCTGCTTTTATCTCGTGCAATGGGGTCCTTCGTCCACCGTACACAGCCAAAGTCTTTTTTATAAGAGGCAACCACCGCTTATCAAGGTCCAAGTCTACCCAATGATAGGAGTTAATGAGTATTAAGTGCCCAGTGAGACAACATTGTGATGATCGGTAATGGTAGAACGTGATTAGGATTTGATTATTTAATAAGTTTTTTTTTCTAACTTTCTTCGCTAGATATTGAAATCATTATCGCGAACAACCCCAGTTGATTAAATATAGAATTAAGTTCGAAATTCTCAGAAGAATTCAGACTATGACAACGGGCAGCTGAAGAAGGTCGGATATTACAGGAGACAATATTATGCGAAAATGACAACAACCAACATTCGTAAAACAATTCGAAACATGTAAATCCTGTACAATTGTGTAATAATAATAATAATGATAATGATAATAATAATAATAATAATAATAATAATAATAATAAGAAGAAGAAGAAGAAGAAGAAGAAGAAGAAGATTTACAACATTTGTACGACTTCAGAAATTCCAACGTGTTCTTTCCGGTGCCAAACATTCGACTACCTGTCCTCTCTAATTCAGTCTTTTTATAAGGTCTTTTAAAGTATTTAATGCATTCATATGCAAATTAATGCATATCAAACCACACACTCCCATGATCCTTAAAGATAATTCCACATACAAACCCATACCTAAATCAGCAGTTATATCTCTAGGGCTGCCAAACACAGCTAGCTCTCACTCTACACTGCCAGACACAGCTGGTTGTCCATACAGTGCTAGATCAAACTAACCTTTCGAATACGACCAGACACAACTAGCCCTTTATTTTTGTTGACTTTCAAACAAAAAGTCAAAGTCGAATCGTAATTATCTTCTCCATGACACGACGACGACCATGACGATTAAAAAAAAATCTAACTTGAATCGTAATTTAATCTTCAAAACCTTAGGACCCAATTTTCAAAGTTCGACTTGAATCACAATATAATCCTTCCATAACAATTCTAAAAAATGCGACTCTCGAATGCGTATTTACCATTCTCTATTGCACGACGACATTTTTCAAAGTCCGAACCTTGAAACTTATTTAAATCCCTTTTATTTTTTGTCGAAATAGCTTGTAATCTAATAAGACCTAATTAGAAAAAGAAAGAAAAAAGGATTAATAACAGTTGCACAACTTCATAAATTCCGACGTGCACTCTTTGATGCCAAGCGCCCGACTATCAGCCTTTTTATAAAGTCTTTTAACGTATCTAATTCATTCATATGCAAATTAATGCATGTCAACTCACACGCCCCCATGATCTTTAAAAATAATTTCACATACAAACCCATGTCTAAATCGGCACTTTCATCTCTAGAGCTGCCAAACAATTAATGCACCTCAAAACACGCATAGTCTTCTATATTTAGTAGATTTGGGAAAAACAAAGAAAGGAAAGAGATATGCATAAGTATTGTTTAGCATGCTTAGGTCTCAGAAAAAATAATAACAAACGAAAGTGAAAACGTGTTAATATGTAGCTCTTAAAAATGGGCAATGTTACCCACTGATTATTGCTGCTTGAATATTGTGTATAAATTATAAAAAAGCTAAGCATTTGGATGCAACAACGTTCTCATCAGAGAAACATCCTTTAAAAATCACCACCAGTTTCGTACAGAGCAGATTCCACGATTCGGCTTAATTTTTTCATAATCTTCATCTTTCATCGTTTAATCTCTTCGCCTCATGAGATCTCCGTTCGCGAATAACAGCTTAGAAGAAACGAAACTAAAATTATTGGCAAAGTATAGAAAAGCGCAACAAGCCATGTATTAAGAACATGTGCACATCCACGCAGCATCTAGATATTATATCCAACACGACTTTATTTATGGACATGTCGGACATTACTGCTATCTCTGGTAGACTGTTCCACGAAGCAGAAACACTGAGACAGAATGCCATCCTTATAATGAGACGCCATCGACTATGGTACATCTTTTGCTGGATCTCACGGAGATCACGATTTAAGCAATATCCAACAGTTGTAGCGGAATTAATTCTTTGATCTTTAATAAAAAACATTGATTAAAATGCACGGGGGATTCATTCGATTTAACGACTTCTCATATTCCGAATAAGCTTATTCGAACACTTAATGCCAACTTTACCAGACGAAGGACCGGGCGGAATGGGTTGCGGATTAAATTGTGTGTTGATTGTATAATATAAAAAATTATTTATTTGGAATGTAACAGACATTCACGACGAGAACTGTAGCTCTTGTAAATTGACAGAGGTTTTGATAAAAACTATTTCGTTATCATATCAAAGTCGGCAGAGTGTTTAGTAAACTCCTCTCCAGCGGGTTAGAGATAAATTCAAGTGAGGTTTTGAAAAGCAACCGCATTAACAGAAGTGGACTGACCTTAAAATGCATGAGCAGTCACGTCGGCACACACTATCTCAATGTTAAATAATATTAATATATCTAGTAACTTTCTCTAATGCTTATAATAGACTATTGCAAGCTTCTGTTTGATTATGAATTTTATTATCTTTAATTATTAATAAATAGAGAGAGAAACGGAAGTGAGGGTGTAGATACCGTTTAAGACGGAGGATAAAACAACAGAGTGAGCGAACGTAAAAGTCATTGTTGACTACATTGAAAATTCATTTCTAACATTATCTAATACGAATATCATTTTATGCTATGTGAGTAAAATAGATAGGAAAATGCTGTAGAGAAACATACATTAATTCAGTTTAAGTATAATAATATTAAAAAAACATACGATTAGAAGTAATTCTCAAAGAGGTATAAAAGTTTGAGAATATAGACTTTCTTGGATCACAGCTCAGTCCAGCAGCACCAGAGAGTTGATGCTGGCTAATTGATTAACGACACAAACTGAACACCTGGGCGTGTCAAGTTGGAATCCAGTTTACTCCACAGAGACACTTCCACTTAGGGATGTTGGCAACCTTCACGTTGTTCATCCCGTAAGAACTCAATGTATTTCTGTAAAAAAATTCTAACTATAAAAATATCGGGGAAACGAATGTCAACCACAATCATCTGATTCATACAAAATGAATGCTGCTGCTGATCATCACCATCAACAACAAAAATAACAATAGTATCAACGCAACCGTGGGACTGGTAGTTGAGGACGTATCTTTGACTGCTATGAACAATCGCAGAGTGACAGTGAAAGAATGAAGTATAAGTTAATTAACAAAAATAAAGAAGGTTGCGTGAAAAAAAATGCTGTAGACAGATGTTATCTTTTGACTCTCTGCCCTGCGTTTATTAGACGTTTTAATTAAAAATAAATTTGTAGAATACGACACAGTTATTTCCTTGATGGGAAAGAACGATAAGTGTAATTACGACTTTTGCGAGGAAAAAAAATTAAGGTAAACATACAAATAGAGAGACCAGGTTATAACAGAAACAGATAATCCAGTGAAGATTTAACATTTTCTTAAAGTAATAATAATGAAAATTCTTGGTAATAAATGCATACTTGAGACAATAATCATTACGTCACATGTAGACTACCCTAAAATTGATGTCCATTTTATCGTCCAGATGTAGGTACGTAACATTGAGTAACTACTGTGTGGAAAACTTCAAACCACACTTCAAAACACACCCCTTTTTACATTAAAACAATCGAATTAAAATGTCGGATATACTGCACGGTTCTACGGTAGAGAATAGTGATAGGACGATTCCAATATTATTCTCCCGATTCTAATACAATTACCGATTCTGATTCTTAAATATAGAGTTTTTATGTTTGAATTTTCGGATTATCTTAAACACTCAGGTAATATGGGCATAAACTTTTGCAAATGCAAAAATACACTTGAAGGAAGGAAGTGATCCATAAATGTTACTTTTTAGTTTAAAATTTTACGGCACAATCACGTTGACACACTGGTTCTCGCTAGATCACCGAAGTTAAGCAACGTTGAACCTGGCCAGTACCAGATGGGTGACCATTTGGGAAGGCTAGGCGCTGTATGTACCTTCTGAGAAGGTTGGGAGTGGGACCAGCACCCTGACCTGGTAAAAAGAACTCCTCGCTACAAAAACATTTACAAATGTTGTAGATAGCCTATGCCCCTCCAGGGCTCAAGGGCTATAGGTGGATGGATTAGTTTAAAGTTAATAAATATTTATAATTTTTATCATTGGGACCAACAATAGAAAATTTTGTTTTAAGTAAAAAATAAATAAATAAATAAACAAGCAAAGTTTCAATTAGAAGAATCGGTTTTAACATCCAAAAATAAGTACACATTTTTCTGATAACTCAAAAGTTCTGAACACCCCTGAATATTCTTAGACTCGCCTTCTTAAGTACTCAAACTGTGTCTATTTCACCGACTGTTCCCAATTTTCCAATTCTACTGCCCATCATCCAACTGATAATCTAATTAACCCTTATCCTCGTGTGGCTTTTCCTCTTAGTTAGTGATAACTCATTAGTATAAAAACATGTACAGGCATATTTCGTCTGAAACATGCGGTAATTCATCCATAAAGCTTTTCATTTTCACGCAAAATAAACTAATTATTCTCTCAAACACAAAATTGAATTTCCCATGACTGAACAAACGACTTCATCATAGCCAATATTAAATAAGCTAGAAATACTTTTTTTTTGTAAATTATTCAGCCTTATTTCAACGTTACTAATTATTTTCACACCTGGTGTATAAATATCACGAACGGTCATCCATAGAGGCACCCTATATATCTTTAATTCGATGTTATTTGGCAGCTCATTAAAGATGCCAGACGACGGACAAAGTACGGTAGACTTGAAGGCAATTATTCAAATCAAATTAAGTAAATAGCAGCGAGTGGCGAACGAGGGGAAGACAACTCAGCTGTTGGCCTGCCGCGTTTGGGAAAACTAGCACAATGGGTGTGGAAAAGGTTACTGGCTAACAAACAAGAGCCATTATTCATTGTCAGCTCCTGGTATTTTATTTATTATTTTTTATGAAAATCGCCCCAGACAAGGCATAAAACGACTTGATGTAAACAGCTAAACTATCACTTCCAGATCAACAACTGCCAACAACTGTTAGATGGATAGATTCTGTGCCGATAGAACCCGCGAAGTAATTCCTACCAATGATAAAAAGCAAATCGTGATAACTGCTTTCTTTTTCAGTTTCCTTAGAATTCGCTTTCATCTTCACTTCACAAAACAAGAAAGTTTTCACAGGAATGTGTGAGCAAGGAAGATTATACAGGAACGTGTGAGCTCAAAGTATTTTCAACCAATGGAAATAGTTTCAAACTATAAATATAACACATCTATAAGAAAGTAGTAAGCTAGTGCGAACTTGGATATTCGTATAAGATCTGGTTAACTAATTCAGTTCTTCCAGACTTCAACAGCAGTACTTGCACAAAAGAAGCCAAGAACATCTGCCTCCCTCATGCTTTTCGGCTGATGGAGAGGGAAAGGGTGAAAATGATTACATACCTAGCTTTATTCATCTTGTGCGCACATTTCTATACACCAATGACAGTCAAGTGAAGAGAAACGAATTGCTACTCACATCAATACACGCTTAACAAAAACAAAATAAACGCTGCCAAATACTCATGTATATTACTTAAAAGTTTCTGATATATTCGTACTATATTGACCTAGTGACTATTATTGGCTGTAACTTTTATATTTGTATATCTTGTATACAATGTGTTCTTATAAAATGTTCACTTTTATCGGTTTTTCATTTATAAAACTATATATTTTAGGTAGCAATGCTACCTGGTAACGCTTCTATTCTCTCACGTTTGATTTATTTCCATTTCTTTCATAGTCTTCCTTTGCTAAAACATACCTTTCAGGTCCCAATTTATACTAAATGTCGGCCGTCGTCCAAAGATGGCCTCCACCAAGCCGAGGGTCAATGATGGAATAAAGGCAGAGAATGGTTGCTCTAGATCTAGTGATGAAAAGCCGCTAAATTCGTAATCCTGTTTTTATTTTATTGTCTGTTCATCTGCTAATTTTGTAGTTAGGATATTAATTCACACGGTGCGTTCACTTCATTAACAGAATTAGCGAGTTGCTTTTTTTTAATTGCGCGTATGACGTTAGCTTCTTTTTTTTTAGAAGTGTATTAAGAGGAACGTGCAGAAATTTATGCCATAAAAATACACGTGTGAGAAAAGAGAGCGTCATACATTTGGATAGCTGCTTCCCATGATGGTGGGTGAGTTAGATATATTACGTGTGTATATAAGTGTCATAGCGTTGTGTTTATCTATCCTATTTTGGGAACAGATGGACTCGTCCAGACATAATGAATAGAATTACCACTAAGTGATGTGAAAGTCATAGCCGCAGTATCGAACGCAGACTTTCTATATTTCTGTAAATACACTTATAAATATACCACCGCGTTGTCTTAATTATTATTGGCCCTTCACAAAAATAATACTGTAAAGAAAAAAATCCTCCAAGATGATTTTGTGGTATTATCATTTAATTAACACGTATAACCGATAGAACCACAAAGGAACAGACGAGTAAACTGCTGCGACGTGTCCCTATTAACTTAATTCCCTCCGAGGGTACGGTTAGATATAAGGCTGGGGGAAAAGTCTGGCTCCCTAAAGGGACATTCTGGATAGGGAGAAAGATTGCCTCAGTCCAAAAGTTTTTCTGTTTTGTTGATTGAAGACAGAAACTGCTGCGACGTATCAACAAACCAGCCCGCTTTCCACATGATTAGCTTTCATCCAGGCTATCTGTATATATCAACTAGATGGCAGCGAGTAGAACAATCATAATAAGCTGAAGATTTGGTAATATTGTTATGGTCTTTTTTAGACTGATATTTTAGAAGTCTAAAGGCAGTAGAAAGTGAATCTTGGGTTTACTTTCGGCAGTTGCATAACTCTCGTTCCCTTTCGTTTGTCCTTTAGTCCTCGCATTCCTTGAGCTGTGTTTCTGACAAAGAGGGAAGCATTACCGTTTTCTGGGTCAGAATTTCTTTCATCTAACACGTATCGTTGGCAAATTATTGAACTTGTATTAGTAAAGAAGTTTTTTGTTTAGCTCCTTACATCAAATATACAACACACGTCGACATACCGGTTCTCAGCAAAGTAAAGCAACGACGAGCCTAGCCAGTACCAGATGGATGGTTATTTGGGAAGACTAGGCGCTGTATGTACCGCGCCGAGTCGTAGAAATTTCCAGGTTGGTATCTGGAGCCGCTTTTAACTCACTGGGGGGGATACACCCCGAATCAAGAGGGAAAGCAATGGGAAATTACCGTCTTTACTTGTTTTCCCGATATTACCATGGATTTACAATTTGAGGAGCTGTGGTCGCAGACACTGTTAAAACAGCAAGGCCACTGCATGAAAGCATCAAGTGGCTTCATGCTTTGTCTGAAGATATTCCCATAAAAAGGCCCATTCTTAAGTTATTTTATTATTGTCTGATAATATTGTCTCTTGTACATTTGCGATATTGCTGTTGTCATTTATCTAATTTCGTATATGCACACTTTTCTCTTTAATGAAGTGTTAATTTGTTCATGCCTCGATAGATAAACAAAAGTTGTTATTTGATAACAATCGTTCAGGCTATGAAGCCGAAAAGATAAATGAAGAATTAGAGAAAAAATGGTCTAAGTTTTCACAATAAATTTGATTAGAAATGTTTGTTAAAGAACAGTGCGAATATCGTTTCTTTCCGCGGGCTAATATCAATTACACGAAAAAGAAAATAAATAAAAAAAGATATATATAAACACAGAAATGTCAGACGAGGAAAAATATATTTGTTTTTGTTTTGAAAGTTTTAAGTTTGATATTAAGGGTAACATTTCGCCTTGCGGTATTTCTATTTTTCTCAAAAAACAGCTAAACACAAAAATAATGAAAAAAAAAAAAAAATAAAAGCTAAAACAAAGAAACGTAAATTGATAATCCACTATGGAATTGTGTTCGTAAAACCCTGAAATATTTCCCCTTAATTTATTTTATTATGAAATCCTTACATAATTAAACCGCATTCTTGAATACAGCGAAACCAAAAAGTTTAATTATGTTTCGATTATAAATTACATTTTGGAAGATTTCAACAATCGTTTTTTCTTTGCGGACAATCAAATTTTATTTCTCTTAATGTTCTAAAGTCGGGAAAAATCTTTATAATAATGGAGATTCTGTGTCTGTATATTTACTAACAAAAACTCAGTATGTGGTTTTAAATAATAGTTTATGTACCAGTATATCCTTCTCAGACTAGAATAAACATTAACAATGTATATATATATATATATATATATATATATATATATATATATATATATATATATATATATATTTTTTTTTTTTTAAAATTACATTTTCACCCCAAACAAGGCAAATTGCCACTTTGGTGTAGGGGGCTACTATCAGGGGCAACAACTACTGGGGTACTATGTAGGGATTTTGGCAGCAAGGTGTCGGTTCACGTTACACTTGAACTTCTGCACGTCAGTACTGTTGGGGAAGCAGGGACCTGGAATGGAATTCCAGAGTCTTGCGGTTCTGGGGAAGAAACTATTGGAGTAAAAAGATCTTTTACATCTAGGGATCTCTACAGTGTGGGGGTGGGATCTAGTAGCCTGTCGGGTTTGTCGAGGGTGCTCGCGTCGTGGGGGCACAAGTGATTGCAGTTCGTCAGAGCATTCACCACTAAAATACTTGTAGAAAAGGCAGAGGGATGCAACATTTCGTCGATGGGACAGAGGCTGAAGCTTAGATGCCAGTTCAGGGCCTATCAGGTTTGCGACTCTCTTTTGAACCTTGTCAAGGAGCGAGAGACTAGTAGCAGATGCACCAGCCCAGATGTGGCAGCAATACTCCATACATGGGCGAATGGTGGCCTTATAGAGGTACAGGATACTTTCGGGTGTTAGTAGTTTTCTAGCACGGTAGAGAGAGCCTACCTTTCTTGCAGCGGCCCTGGCAATGCCTTCAATGTAATTGTTCCAACTCATGTTTCCTGTGAACGTTAGGCCAAGGAGTTTGAAAGATGGACTCTCAGATAAAGAGTCGTTGGCCATTGCTATGGGTGGTAGAGAGGGTTTCTTGTAATTATTGAATGAAACTAGTTTAGTCTTGGCAGCATTGAACGCGACCAACCACTTTTGTCCCCATTCCACTACAGATTGGAGGTCTTCCTCTAGTGTTTCTGCCATTTCTTTAGAAATGTGTTCATTCGTCTTCCTGTCGTGTCTGCCATAGAGTGTAGTGTCATCAGCATATATACCCATCTCAGAGGCAATGTTGTCGGGGAGGTCATTTATGAATATCAGGAACAATAGAGGTCCAAGGATAGAACCCTGGGGCACTCCCGCATTTATATCATATTGTTTAGATGTGCGACCGTCGAGGACTACCTGGATTTTTCTCTTATCTAAGAAGGATTTAATTATGTTAAGTATTCTACCAGTGATACCGTATGATCTGATTTTACTGAGGAAACCCTCATGCCATACCCTGTCAAAAGCCTTAGATATATCTAGAGCTACCGCTCTGCCTTCCCCCGCTTTGTCCAGTGAATGGTATATACGTTCAGAGATCACAGTGAGGATGTCTGCTGTGGAACGGGCTTGTCTAAATCCATATTGTTTGTCAGTCAGTAGTTTAGCATCTGTAAGATGATGGACTAGAGCATGGTTAATTATGGTCTCAAATATTTTGGCAAAAAGTGGGAGGAGGCTAATGGGGCGATAATTTGATGGGTCTGTCCTTTCGCCAGGATTCTTGAATACTGGTACAACAGAAGCAGTTTTCCAACAGCCCGGAAAGCAAGCTTCATTAAGACATTTGTTGTAGAGTTTGGAGAGAACTGGAGCTACTTCGGCTGAGCACTTTTTTAATAGCACAGCTGGGATAAGATTGGGTCCACATGCTTTTGAGGTGTCAAGGTTTTTTATGATAGCATGCACCTGAGCAGGGGTGGTTTTCAGATCGTCTAGTGTGGCGTCTGTCCGCATAGGAAAGTCAGGTAGGGGGTGGTTGGAAGGGTCCAGTGTGGAGTTTGAGGCAAACCGACTGGCAAGCATGTTAGCCTATATTCAGACAAGTATTAGTATTGTTAAATAGCACGGGGTGTTCTTGCTTAATAAGCTTTCTTTGTAGCTTTTCAATTTTTCTAATTGTCTTTCTTGTTTCTCGGTTGAATCTAAGACAGTTCCATAGTCATCTTAGTTCATTTTTTTGTTCTTTGCAAGTACTTTAGACTGAGTTTTCAACAGTCGTCTTCAGGCAGTTTTGATTATTGTTCGTTTAAAATCCGGATGCTTTTATATACTTCAGTTAAAATTATATTTAAATTTCTTGAACTAGTAATGAGGTATATTATTTTATGTATCGATTTTCAATATTTAATTCAGTTCACCATGTAGTAAGTTATGAATATATATTTATGGCAATTAAGCTACACAGAGGTTCGCGTTCTTCATTGTTGTAAGGAATCGTTATGATAAAATAGATGTTAGCGTGATGATTTCCTGTGTACCTTATTTGCCATATATATATATATATATATATATATATATATATATATATATATATAACTATTTCATTTATTCACATAAATTTACTATACGAAAGTATAGATTTATGCGTAAACTTTCAGTATTTACTTCAAAAGTGCTCAATACGTAGGTAGAGCTAGTTAGTAATTTATAAAATATATATGGCGATTTAGCTACACTGAATATTCTGCGTTTCATCCAACTATAGGATTCGTCAGGTGCGGAGAGGTTTGTTTCCCATCGCGTGAGTAAAAATGTAAAAGATTTTCAGATAAAATCATTTCACATGTTTAAGAGGAGGGAGAAAACAAATAGCAAATTAGACATGACATTAGTATCATTAAATAAGAACACAAACAAATATTGTCAACTAGTAACTAATGACACGAATTATACTTAAATAAAACGAACAAAAAAACCCATCGAACAAAGTAAAAACACTGATTTCTAGAAGTACACTATATGTAAATGCTCTTCTAACATTTTACCAACAACATTTCTAGAACAAGTTTAACGGCAACATTTCTAAATAATGCTTACCAGCACCATTTATATAACTCTACCGGTAATATTCCTAGAGCCATTTTACGGGCAACATTTATAGACCTTCATTTACCATGCTAGAAAACTGCTCACAGCTGCCAGTATCATATCTATACAAAGCCACCATTCACTCATGCATGGAATATTGTTGCCACAAATGCATCAACCACCAGTCTCTCTCTATTGAGAAGGGTACCCCACAAAAGAGTTTCCAATCCAACAGTCCAGCACTGTCATTTAAGCTTAAACCTCCGTCCCATCGCCACAATGTTGCATCCATATGCTTGTTTAATGTGTTCAGACGAACTCGTGGCACTTATGCTAAAAAAAACGTAAATACATCGACAAACCTAAAAAACAGCAAAATCCCACAGCTTCACTGAAGATGTTCCTTGATGCTGGAGAAATATCTACTCTGAAATTTTTCCCCTCGAACTAGTTGACTTTGGACTTCCCTCTCTGTATCCTGCATCCTCGACTATACTAACATGCAGAAATTAAAGTATAATGCTAACAAACTTCTTACTGATTAACTCCCTACTTAGACTGTCCCTGTAGCCATGATCTCTAATTCAGAGTAACCCTTTATGTAGTAGGGGCAATTCAGCTTGTGTAAGGTGACTATGAGTAAAAAGATCTTTAGTGGTAACATGTCTAGAGACACTTTATCGGCAAAATTTATACTACAACTTCATAGGCAACATTTTGAGAACAACTATACTGCCGTGGCTAAATCAATATAATTATAAAACTCTGTGGACTGTGTGCCATTGCTTGAATCTTGTCTCCAATGGTCAGGCCATTCCATCTTTCAAAAAATGGATGACAGGTGAATATATATATTAGTGACCTGGCAAGGCGATAGGGGAGACAAGCAAGTAGAAAGAACACCCTCAGCAAAATTCATCTAAAAGCAGCAAAACTAAAGCTGGCTTGCCAGGACACTATATTTACAAATGTAGGCAAATTTGGGCATATTTTATTGGTTTGAAAATATAGGTTCTTTTTTACCAATTGTCATAAAATTTTTATCATAACCAAAGCTATAACCATTTCAATATTCAATTAGGCTACGAGTGTATATATATATATATATATATATATATATATATATATATATATATATATATATATATAATCACTTTTTTTCTGTGGAAATATACTTTATTTATTATATATCAATCTTTATTTAAGAAGCTCAGTGTAATAATTACAGAGCAATATAATAAATAAATGACAAAAGTCTATATTCCAAAGTTCATGATGTTGACCATCTTACGATGTTTTTCTTTAATTCAGTTGACATTCATAATTCTTGACAGTATCTGTTTCGTATCACAAAATCAATCGCTTAATTATTATATCAGCGAATCTATTTTGCCCTTAACTCATCAAAAGAAATAGCAATCGATTCATCAAAAGGAGATAAAATGCGTTTCTACATGATTAGAAACGCGACAATTGGAAGAGAAGCTGTAAATACCTTATAATATGTTTATATTACGCCATTTTGAATTAAAAATTATTTTGTCTAGTTTTGCTTATAAATTAACAAATATCTGATATTTCCCCAAAACTGGGCTTGATGGAGGGGTGACTAAAACTTGCTGCTATGATTTCAAATGATCTGAAATAACAGCAAGGGTGGACTTAATTTCAAATACTTCTCATATTTTATATCTCCCTTCATCGGTTTTCATACATAAAGTAAATTTCACACTGTATGAGGATTATTTTACACTGGAGATATTCATAGTCTGTGCTTATTTCCAAATTGTGTGGCTAAGAAGCTAAGAAATGAGGGTGGAGAGTTGTATGTTTTGTTTTCGATTCTAGCTGATGGCATTTAACTCGTATATATATATATATATATATATATATATATATATATATATATATATATATATATATATATATATATTAGTTTTGATATCACTACTGCTCGTATATATTTGTTTCAATATACTAATTGACAGAAAATTGTTTCTAATAATAAATGCGTAATCTGCATAAATAAAAAAAATCATATTTATGCGTATCTTACGACCGGGTAACGCTGGGCGCCTTGCTTGTAAGATATAAAGGTATCAAGTCAGATTACATATCGGCATGAATGAACGTTTGCGCCTCATCACAAGTGACAAGTGTTATTTGTAAATAGGCGAGAGACAAAGAGGAGGTCGAAGTAAAGACGAAAATATCGATTTACAATTACCGACGTGTGACTGATTTGATAAACGATTAAATGGACTAGCATTTCAAGCGTCCAATGACTGTGGGTTGATGCGAAGACGGTTAGCCATAAAGCGCTTTGGACAGTAAAAAGCGTTATGCTCTTTTGAGCCTCGAATGCCCCTAGTCGTCAAAATGAACTTTACATAAGGATTCAATCCGCTCCTGTCATGACTCATTCATACGTCATGACACATTATTTCTCAAGGCAGATATTGTAGAAATAGGGGAATATTTTCTAGTTCCGGTTTTATTTTCAGGCTATTTCGAGAACCGGATGTCACCATAAATGAGAACATTGATTGGCCCTGAAAAACTCTGACATCCGTTCCCTTTCAACCGGATGTAAAAACAAACTGCATTGTCAAATATTTCAAGCAGAATCTTATGCACCCCCCCCAGGTTTCTTTTATCGATAGTGTGTTTATGAAAGAAAAAGGAAACGGAGGATAACTCAGGTTGGTCATGTGATATAAGGAGCTTCGATATAAAATGAAGAGGAATCAACATAACTCGCAGAAAATTGGGATGTAATATAGATATTGGAAAGCAATAAAATGATTGACAAAACTGATGGAGACAAATGATTACTTTGAGAGTGAAAAAAAAGCTTAGAATTAACTATTTTACGAAAAAGAAGAAAAAGAATGTTCGTTTGAAACTTTTAAAAATAATTGTTCATCGGGACATTGTGAAGTGCATATTATTTTTTAAAAGTAGAATATTCATCGTTTAGATAATCGAAGTAACTTTTACGAACATTACCGTGATGGTTTATCGATTTCCATAAAATTCGGACTAGCCGTTTCAGGAATATGTTCGTATATATTAAATATGCAAAATGAAAACGAACGATTAGCAAGGCATGTAGAAGTACTTATCGATAAAAAAAAATCTACCTTGCAAATATAGCCGGTGAACCAAGTGCAGTACATATCTAAACAAGTGCATTTAAAGGGATGGGTAAAATCTTAAGAAATCTCTTTGTTAAACTGTATGAGATACCGAGTGAATATTTAGCATCTGGTAGGATATTCCATTCGTAGCTTGAAAATAAAAATAAATTAAATATTTTAAACCCTGAGTATATATATCTTGAAAAATTAAGTTAAAGTTTACACACATTACCGTGACGGTTTAGTTTATCTATGCGCAAATTATAGTTAGCATTTTAAAAAGTATTTCAACTTGAAGCGGAACTTTGTCAAAATAGATAAAAAAACAAAAACAAAACAAAAAACCCAACTAGATCTATTAAGCAAATCGATTTCTTGCTAATAGAGCAATAAAAGTTGTTAGACCGGATTAATAACTTTTGAAGGTGAAATGCGATGAATTCAGAAAAATTAAAGCAAAAGAGAATTGAAATGATATGGGGACTATCAAATAAAATATTTAACAAAAATTAGGATATGATATATTAGGCCGGTGTAAATGTTTTTGCCGATTTAAAATTTTATCTTGAAAATTAAAAAGGAAAACTGTTTTCAAATTTTTTATTCAAAACAATGACAACTTTTATTCTATTGAAGGTTTAATATTTAGTGTTCTCAAGTTATTTCTTATCATAGCAAACCTTCCTGTGAGGTGGATCCCTGGCTTGATATAAACCACATGGTTTACCGTGACATCTTCATGGATGTCAAGCTCGACCCCATGGAACCAGATGTTCACTTTTTCTTCATTGAAAAATTACTTTATTTTACAATACGCAACAAAAATATATTATATCATTTCTCCGAGATCTGGGCTCTTTTAAACCTCGTGTCAAACACCTCATCTACCTTTAAATCAGCAAACAAGACAATTTGGTAATTTTCGGCGCATGAACAGTGTTACATTATCGCTCATTGATGTTATTAGACTAAGTGTTTGTTTCAAGCTCAGATTCGAAATTTAACTGCTGGTCTTTGATTAAGAGTAAAAAATATTTCTTTTAAAACTAGACTTAATCATTCCGAAGTTAGTGAAGGATAAATCCTTTTAAACACAAGAAATTTAAGTGCCTCTTATTAAAAACCGACTTTGTGTCTAACTCGGCCCTCGGGAGCACACAACTAAATAGGGATTTTCTATTATGGCACTCCTATACTATACTATATATATATATATATATATATATATATATATATATATATGTATATATATATATATATATATATATATATATATATATATATATTGGTGTGTGCGTGTTTACGTTAGGTCAGTGAGAGATCCCCATCAGATGGTCGATTTTTAAGAAAATTTCAAAAAGTAACAGCGAAATATGTATCTTTTTTTTACACAGTGATCACCACTTATCAAAGCCCGGAAGCCACTCAGGGATAAGGGTTATTGCAAGTACATTACGTTAGTGTGGAGATTTGAAGTGTTTACTTAAGGGGACGGTTCATTAGGAATTTGTTAACGTTGGACTTGAAGACATCCAAGTTGTAGTCCGGTGGGAAGCAGGCAGACGGATCAGAGTTCCACAGGCGTGCAGTTCTAAGAAAGAAGCTTTGTTCATGGAATCCACGTTTTGATTTAGGCACAGATATAGAGTGGGGGAAATTTTTCACAGTGGATTCAGCTAGACGGGTGTTTTTCGTGAAAGATTGGCGAGGGAGGACCAGAAATTGGAGTTCAGACGAGAAACCTAACATGGAAATAACGATAAAACAAGGATAGGCTCGCAACGTCTCTCCTGTGGGAGAGAGGTTGCAGGGTAGAGAAAAGGGCACCCCCGCTAAGTCACAAAGTCTATTTTGTACTCTGTCAAGGCAGGATAGGCTGTTTTTAGCAGCTCCTGCCCAGATATGGCAACAGTATTCCATCCTTGGATGTACTTGGCTTTTATATAGATAGAGAATTGCATCAGCAGTGAGATATCTTCTGGAGCGGTAGAAGGATCCCACCATCTTTCCAGCGACCTTGGCAACAGACTTGATGTACGTGTTCCATTTCAGATCAGGAGTAAAGGTCAAACCCAGAAGCTTGTCAAAACATGGGGCCGCACCCAGACGAGAGCCATCCATCACAATTGATGCTAGATGGAGATCAGAGCGTTGATGATGTAAGGATAGGAGTTTGGTTTTGGATGCATTAAAGGTGACCAACCACGTCTTCCCCCACTGAACCACGCGCTCGAGATCAGAGGAGAGAGAATCAGAGAGAACTTTGTCATTTACAGCCTTTGATGTGTTGCCGTAGATGGTCGTGTCATCAGCATAGATGTCAACGAAAGATTTAAGTATGTGTTTAGGGAGGTCATTGATGTAGATCAGGAAGAAAGTTGGGCCCAGGATTGACCCCTTAGGGACTCCAACATTTATATTGCAGGCCTCCGATTTTTGTCCATATACCACTACTCTTATGAGCCTATCGGAGAGAAATGATTTAATGATTGAGAAAACATTTCCAGTCATACCGTAGCTGGAAATCTTGTGAAGTAGACCCTTATGCCATACCTTGTCGAAGGCCTTTGATATGTCAAGAGCAATTGCCCTAGAAAGGAAGCCTTTGTCAAAAGATTCACTAATCATGTGTGATATAACCGTCAGCACATCTGCGGTAGATCTTGCAGAGCGGAAACCATATTGTGTGTCACTAAGAAGGTTGTTCCTTCTGAGGTGGTTGACTATTTCTCTATTTAATATGGATTCCAGCAACTTACTCATAACACACAGGAGACTTATTGGTCTGTACTGAGAGGGAGATGACTTATCACCTGAATTCTTAAATACAGGGCAAACTGATGAGGTCTTCCAGGGAGTCAGAAAGCACTTCTCCTTAAGACAGCGCTTAAATAGTTTCGTAAGTATGGGAGCAAGTTCTGGTTGAAGCTTTTTTTACACTATAATTGGGATGCCATCAGGGCCAGTTGCTTTATTGGAATCTAGGTTCTTGATTAGCTTGGCGACCTCATGCACGGATGTTTGTATGTTACCTAGCTTGTTCTGTGTTATAGGAGGAAATATGGGGAGTTGATGGCCTTCGTCGCATAGGGTAGAATTAGCTGCAAAGTTGTTTGCAAATAGTTTGGCCTTGTCTGACGCTGACGAGACGACCTCTGGTCTATTGATAATGGTTGGGATAGAACGCACACTTCTGTTCAGGATCCTATTTGTTATTTGCCAAAACTGGTGGGAATCAAGCCGCTGATCAGCTACCTTGGATTTAACAGACTGGGCATATAGCTCTCTTGCATTTTTTATTACTCTTTTACAGTGGTTGCTGGCAGTCCTGAAAGCAGCGTTAGTCTCAGTGCATCTATTACGTTGGTAGCTATGGAAAAATTGATTTCTGTGCGCGCTAGCAGCAGCACATTCTGGGGAGAACCATGGCTGGCTGTTAGGTTTTTGTTGGAATTTTTTAGATGGTATGAATTGGTCTATGCCTACAATTAACCATTCGGTCAGATCTGATACTATAGAGGACACTTCCTTTTTAAATATGGAGTGCAGAGGTAAATCAGATATGAATGTACGGAAGCTATCCCAGTCAGCCATAGAGTATCTATCAGGGTTATAGAAAATCAGAACATCGAGGAGAGCGATCTACACCGAGGAGAGTTCGACATTTGACCAATTATTGATCCTTTTCTTTGAATTTGAAACCGACGGTACTGATTTTCTGTAACACACAAACACACATACATGTGTGAGTGTGTTTTCAGAGTAATATCGTCGGGTTAGAGCCGTGAAAGAACAATAGTAATTTGACAATGTACTTCGAAACTTTTACAGAGGTCGACCACAGGTTTCAGTCTCGAGATAATGGGATGTTTGTCCTTTTCGGGCACTTATTTTTGGCATTTACTAATATAACTCGCTTCCACAATCGGCAGAGGTGGTTAGACGTCGCAGCTGAGCGACCAAGCCGAAGCGAAAACATTCAAAATGGTTGAACTATAACGAACCGACGGGTAGCAAGCAAGCCATTTATTCTGAACTAGCATGGCTATTCAGTGTTGCCCCGGGGCAGGGATACCAAATATAAGAATATAAAAATCTGTGTAATATCTTTCTTTCAAAATTCTTCGCTTCGTTATGAAGAAACACTTGCTACTATTATGTCATTATCGACTGCCGGAACAAACACACGATGTTGAGTCTTCCATGAACTTTCTTTTTTTTTTCTTTATGCGATATTATATTCTCATGCTATCTGTCTTTGTAAGCAAAGAATTTGTAATTTTTCTAAGGAGTATATACACGAAAAGATCCGGTATTGACATAATAATAACCGATTATTTCTGCATAACGAAATGTATCTGTAAAAAAAATGTAGCGAAATTTTAACATGCCGGGGGAGCTGTTTTGCATGAAAAATAAATATTTGGATCGTGAAATGTAGCTATACTGTTGTTTTTTTATATATATCCTCTGTTGTTATATTTAATATACATTGAGTTTCTAAGCAAAAAGGATTAGTATACATAAATAGTGAAATATAACTGGAAAAACATTTTACCAAAATAACAAATATACACGTATATATATATATATATATATATATATATATATATATATATATATATATATATATATGTGTGTGTGTATGCGTGTGTGTGTGTGTTATGACAGGCACATTTATATATATGTTTTATTTCACAATAAAATTAGGTTACAGTTTTTTTTTTTAAATGCCTGTGTATTGAGTAGCAGCGAATAAAATCAAATCATAGCTTGTTATGATCGCCTGCAGATTTTCCCATACAATTGAAAAGTTGTAAATTTGAGTACTACTGCCACTCTTATTATTGTGATTAGGAAAATTGTTCAATTTTCCACAAAACTGGTTCAAGGGAAGAAAATAAAGTTCAAATTACATCGTCAACCACAACGGTGTAGAAAATGGAGCAACAATTGTAGTTATTTTAAAGAATCTAGTTGTTAAAAACTGTTCGATTCGAAATTCTGTCAATTTGAATAAAAAGGTTTTTTTATGAATGAACACTAGGATATTTACAGACGAGAATAAAATAGAAATAGATGCGGAGATAATATTCACTTATTTATTGGTTTGTTTATATAGAAGTAACTAATCTCACATACTATTCATATCGAAGAACGTTCTTTCATTTTTAGATCTTTATCTCACTAATTTATCTATTCATAATTATATTTCGTAAGGTTGAATATTTTTCTTCCTATGTTTAAAGATAAAATGGTGTCCCTCCATACTTTTAGATTTCTATCTGTATGTTTATTTTTATGATTGCTTCTCCGTATACTTTTCAAGATCGTTTCTCCTTATACTACCAGAGACCGTTTCTCTGTATACCTTCAGGGACCCTTTCTCCGTATACCTTCAGGGACCCTTTCTCCGTATACCTTCAGGGACCCTTTCTCCGTATACCTCCAAGGACAATTTCTCCGTATACCTCCAAGAACAATTTCTCCGTATACCTCCAAGAACAATTTCTCCGTATACCTCCAAGGATCGTTTCTCCGTATACCTCCAAGGATCGTTTCTTCGTATACCTCCAGCGACCGTTTCTCCGTATACGTCCACAGACCGTATACATATACCTCCACGGACCGTATCTCCATTAGTAATGGAGCGATCCCAACGTTTTTCCGATTCCGTACTGAATTCCTGATTCCGATTCTTTATAAATCCTTCAACATTCAACTATAAACTTGTTATTCTGCCTCCGATTACCGTAAAAACACATGTTAAATGTGCAGCTATTTTCTTAAACGTAAAAATACACTTGTGGGGTGGATTGATCTATAGATTTTACTTTTACTGTTAGTTTAAAATTAGTAATTATTTATTATTTTATCTTTACTATCAGCAATGAAAGGGTGTTGTGGCTGGGCATTGTCGTCAGTGATATTTCTGCATGGGCCACTAAAGGTTTCCAGGTTTTTCAACATCACACTCTTCATCACACCGACTGAATCAGAGATCATCAG
Organism: Euprymna scolopes; assembly: GCF_053919585.1. NCBI lineage: Eukaryota > Metazoa > Mollusca > Cephalopoda > Sepiida > Sepiolidae > Euprymna > Euprymna scolopes. The sequence continues at coordinate 148,489,044 of NC_136486.1, forward strand.
TCTCTTATCCACCCTCTTGTAACACATTTTCAAACACTGGTCATTTATAACCCTAACACTAACCCTGCACAAATTCTCCTGATTGATGCCATTCGTGTTAATCATCGTCAACTACATCGAATTCAGAATACTAGCAGGTTAATCTTATATTTATAGACGTCATGACGTTTGAATATATCAAAAAATCACACAAAAATATTAAGAAAAAGAAAGAAAAAGAAAAAGTAGACAAGAAGACAACCATAAATTGATTGATTGAAAAACATTCTCCAGCAGAAATAATGAACATCATTTATTTCTTATTCTTTCTCTTGCAATCTTAATTAAATTTATTCGTTTTAAAAAGTAAAAAAAACAAAACAAAAACAACAAACAAAAACAAAACTAGTGTTTATTATTGAGACTTCAAATATGTGAAATTCAATTCGGTAAAATGATAAAATTAATCTCGCTAGACGATAATTTTCATCTCGAAGCAGGAATGTATAATTTTCACTAAAATAGCCAATCACATCTGTCCACCATTTTATTATTTTTTTTTACAGAAACGGAAGTAGACATTTTATTAGTGTTTCGTTATTGCACTTTTTCGGATTTGCACTTCAACTTATTATTTTATATAAACAAGTCAACTTTGTGGAGTTTTGAATGTTTATGTCATTTTAAAGGATATTCTTTTATCATTTTTTGTGGTGAAAGCTTAGATTAACAGTTTTGTTTTAAGAGTTTGTGTTCTGTGTGCTATTTAAAGAAGACAAATGAGGTCGAGAACGTTAAAAATTACTGACAGATGGTGTCGTAGATAAATAAAACCTCCTGAATGTTTCATTATAAACTACGATAACGATATCAGAATAAAACACAATATCCGCTTTTAATATGGCGAACAATCTATCTCTCCATAAAGAGGCACGCTGGCTTCCGGCAAAATAAAAATTGTCCAAGTCTAAAAAATAAAAATCTCCTTCCCTGATCGAAGACAGAAAAGATGAAGCCGTAGTTTAATCTTATCCTTTGGGAACCAAAGTGCAAACGTTATGACTGTCAGCTTCAATTTTGTGCTACTCGCTCGAAGAGTACTTTCCATTCCAAATTCAAAGGTCGCCAAAGAAATCAACAAGGCATATAGGACAATTACCGGCAACCGGAAATCTACCAATCTACCATCTTAAATTGCGGAATAGAAAAGAAGTATAATCAGATGTTCATATGTAACTGTTTCGAAGATTAAAAAAAGAACAGTTATCAATGTCGTGGCTCACCAACAGCTCATCCATGACTAAATATTTACTTACACAATTTAGAAATATATATATTATATATATATTATATATATATATACCTACATAAATATATATATTATATATATACCTACATATCCATACGTACTTCTACACATACACGCATATATATTAAATCTAATACAAACGTTATTTCTTCAAAGGTTAAATGGCGTTCGTTCTCTCTATTAATAAGTACGGCTTCTTTAAAATGGTCTTCATTTCCTACACAAAAATCCAACAATACGCAACGTTTAGAAAGAACTATTCACCAACTAATAAAGTCATCCGCAGTTCGTTTTAACTTTATTCTGTTCTTTTTGTTCAACTGAATCTCGTGACTTTAGTGTTCACGCTGGAAGCAAGAAAGAAAAGTAAAAGTGAAACCGGTTACCATTGTCGTCATCCATCTTTTATTTTATTTTCAGCCATTCTTATTAAATTCTTCAAAGCGTCAGCTGGCGGTTCAGTCACTCGAGCACCGTGTGCAAAGTGTCCATGAATCACTCACCTGGATCACAAGTCAAACTTGCTATTTAATTGAACATATGCTTGTTGCTTGCGTTTCAATCAATACAAAATGAAAGGTAAATGTTTGATAAAGGCATGATTGATACAATAACGTAAAAATCCGAAATGCATTCAGATAACACTTAGATACGCATTCTTAATGATATACCAAGCTCTTTTATACGACATTAAAAGAAACTTGAATCTTAGGAAGATCTCCATCATTCCACTAATTATAGGAGCAGCCAGACTCCTGAAATAAATTTTAGAAACTACCTGGCAAATATACCCGATCAACAAAGTGTAAGAGAAATTCAAACAATTGCGCTTAAAGAATCTTAAGATCTCTCGGTCAGAATGAATAAGATACCGAGTGAAAGTGTAGGATCCGACAAGATGTCCCATTCTCTTCTTGAACAAAATAAGAAAATTTTTAAAAATGTACAATGAAAAATGTACAATGTCAAAAACATTAAAAAACTCACTTTAAATATAACAAAGAAAAAATATTTATAGTCAACAAATATTTCATTCACGTGAAAACTAAGTATACTTCAACTGATTTGACGTTTGGTTAACATTCAGATGTACTTCTGATTTTGCAAAACAACATCAGCAGATAAGTTCAAGCACACGATGTGCGAAGTCGATCGATTTCGTGGCAAACATTATCGATATTTGGTTAATTTTTACGTACTTAACAAATGGAACGCAATGTTCTGATTGAAATTTGGTAAACAAATAAGGTGGTTTTGTGATGTGGCCGTGTTGAAAAAATAGCTGTTTCTCGTCAGCCAAGAAAAAAGAACTCGCAACAAAAAATTATTTGTTCGAAAAATATAAAATACTTTTATTTCTCACTTTGTTTGGGCGCTCCAATCGAGAAGACCAGAGGGGGAGCAGGCTGTGGGCAGATTTCAGCGACACAGCGCAGTCGTTTTTTTTACTCTCTTTTCTCGTGTCTCACTTGTTTATATCGACCTGTTCTCTTGCTCATGTTTAACCCCGGCAGCTGTGAAGTCAACTGCTTGACCTATTGGCATTCGGCGACGGCAGTTTTGACAATTCTACACTCGAAAGCTGATTACTTTAAGTTTGTCGATCGCCTGCGTGTGTGTGTGTGCACAGTCTTAACATGCAAAAATTTGGCAATAACTTCTTTCTTTCAGAATGAAAAAATAATAAAGTTCACCTAAGAAAAAGCATGAAACCATTTGGGATAAGTAACTAATAAGAATAAAAGACAATTATCAAAACGGCAGGAAGATGCTTATTGATCTAAGTCTTGAAAAGAATAAAGTTATAAGCAGAAGGAAAGAATTTGTATGGAAAAAAGGCCCTACCAAGCAAAGTACGCATTCCTGAGTTCAACAAGCTAAAAGTACTTTTCAAACGAACAAAGTGTCGCATGTTATTAACATTCATATATATATTCCTGGGCGTAGCTATTATGAAAGTTGGACTTGATAGAGTGTCTCATTCAATAATGCAGGGTAATATACGAAACGATCCGTAATGGTGCATGCAGTTATTTATGCACATTAATGATTGCCTAAACGTATAAACAAAAAGGTTAAGCACCAAATGCCAAACTACATGAAAAGAAAGCCGACTCCTGTCACAATTAAACAAAGTGTGGATGTAATTGTCTGTATTTTTGAGATGAGTTGTTTTCATTTATTGAGATTGTCGGACTGACTTTCTCAGCTTGATTGTTATAAACGAAGCGTAATAATAATAAAGGGTTGGGTTCGAGACTCCTAACAAACGGCTCCCCAGTTCGATACAAAACACCTGATGAAGGCCGGAGAGCAAAACGGCCGAAACGTTGTGATTATAACAACCAAGACGAAAAAGTCAGTCCGACAATCTCAATAAAATGTGGAAGCTTTTTAAAAAATTAAAGTAATTATTACACAAATTGTACACATAGATCAGAGGCAAATGAAAATTTTGTCGACAAATGTTCATTAGATAAGAGTCTAGATTTTGTAACATTTTCCTCATGTGAGTGTGATGACCATGCATTTTCATCAATATTCAGAGCCATTTATTTTTTATAATAATAGCCACGTTGATTTAAATCTGTGACATCTCTTTAAGAATCTATCATGATTATAAACTATACTGCAATGAAATAATTATATCCAAGCAACAGGAATTATAAAAACCAGAGCAAAGTAATTTTCTATATACTATTTTAAGGTGAGGGTGTGTTTTTTTAATCTGTCGGCTCAAGCGCAAATAGAAACATGAGATTGGTTGACTGAAAATAATAATAGAGTACACATTTGACATTATCGAACCAGAGTTCGAATCCTACTTAAATCTAAAGGATTTTTATATTTAAAAAATAAATTCGTATTTTATAAATTAAAAGAAATCTATATAACATAAACATATTGCATGAATATAGTTTTTAAATCTAAGTGAGCTTTTGTCAAACTATTCGCAAAATATAGACAAAGATTATTCGGCATTAGTTCAAAATTAAGTATTCTTGCTTAAAACAATCTCTAATGTTTTGTGTCAAGTAAAAACAATAAGTAAATCCAGTCAACGTAGTTACTCTCTCATGCAAATACAAAGTAGCGTCTTTTATACAGCAAAACTTCAAATATTTTTCTTTGTACTAGTTATAAAATGATAGGGGTAGGAAAGGATGGAAATTTACATACTGTAATAATAACAAGGAAATTGCTATAAAATAGTAATAATAAAGTGGTTTACCACGAGTAAGTTGAAATAGAATAAAATCGCGTAAAATTAACTAAGATATAAATGGAACATACCAAGACAAACCCAAGGGAATAGAAACTGAAAATAAATTTCAACAAAATAATGATAAAAGAAGTAACACTAATGTTGGTTCGTACGAATATCCCTGAACTGTCTAAGAAGACCCAAAGACCCATAAGGCAGAGCATTATGCAAGCAATCACTGACAGGGAACATATAGTATTCGAATCTTGAAGAAGCGTATTGGCAGTTAAATTCTAGGGAAAGTCAACAACTATTATGAGCAAGAATGTAATTGTTGTCGGCTGTTGCGAGAACGCAAATGCTTACAAAGAGAGAATGTCAGAAATCTGGGGAAATTTGTTGTGACTCAGACTCCAGGAAACACCATCCGCTTTTATTGGTAGGCGTTCATTGTTAATAATCTGAGAGTACATTGCGGTAAGGTGATAGTGACTGAAAACCTTCCACAGAAATGCTTTCATCAACCCTACACTAGACCTTATGTTCAATTTCTTAGAGAGAAGATTTGGAGAAATTGTAGCAAGTATATTCTGCTATTAAGTATACGTCAAGTCAAAGATTAGCTCGATTTTGAACATGAATTAAACTCTTGCAATTAGGTGGATTTCGGCAAATTTAAATTTATCGAAAGGAGTTCGAATATATTCCCTACATGGGATATAAGATGCTTGTGCAGAAAAAAAAACAAAAACGTACGAGACGCATAGTTATAAAAGTTATAAAAGTAGAAGCTCCACTGGTATTTGTTTATGAAATATTTGTTCATGAAATATGGCTCGGAAGTAGAAGGAAAACTAAGATAAATAAATCATAAAACTAACTGCTATTAATTATTATACTTTAACCTAAAAAATGCAATTAATATTTATTAGATTCCTGTATTTATTACTTCCTTTACGCTATTCATTATATAAAACTTAACTCTAATAAAATGTATATTAGCAATTTTTATGAGTTAGATCTAAAGAGATTAGACGTTGAATCTCTACGGTTCCAGGTGAGCATTGTCTGAAGATATCGGTTTCAATCCTACTCAATGCCGGCCAGAGGCTTAGTTGGCCAAAACGTGGTGAGACGACAACAACTATGGAAGGCAGTAATTGCTGAGGATGCAGTTAGGAAGTTGCAGTTAACTACCTGACGAAGGCCAGAGGAATAGTTGGCCGAAACGTCGTGAAACAACAGCTAAAAAAAGATGAGGATAATAGTCCGCAATAAATAAATAAATAAAAAGATAAGGTTATATTTTATTTTTGTTTGAAGTTTGTCTTTTTTACTTACACTGAGAACTAGTATAAACTATTCAAAGAGTAAATTAACAGATGATATAAAACTTTACATATTAAGCTTCTCATGATAAATTTAATTTGGACTTAAAAATTAAATCCTTATTTTTATTTTACACTGAATTTTTATCAACACATTAAACCAACGAAATTGAGCAAATGAAAATCGAGGATATATATACTCGTTACCTTGGATGTCAACCGTATCACTCCCTTCCTTTTTCATAATCGGCTTTCACTTAGTTCATTCTATACTTTCTGTCTCCCAAGGCACGTAAGTAACGAAAGATACCTTCATAATAACTGATTAAAACAGTTTCCCCACTGTTGTATATATGCGTTGTTTTAAGAAAAAGCTCCCCGAAACCCTTTTCCTTTTTTATTTTTCTACTTTTTCCCGTTCGGTTTCCATTTTCATTAAAAGACTAGCCTCGAGTAAGACCAGAAGTTTATTGTCGCCTTATGATGCCTTTTTAGATCAGAACAGTAGATTTATTGTAGTAAATTTTACAGTATATTTTTTTTCTTAAATTGAATAATATATATATATATATATATATATATATATATATATATATATATATATGGTAAAAAGAATTACAACAGAGTGCTGTATTATAAGAAAGAAAATTCCAAAATAAGAGCTTAATAGTTAGGTTTTTTTTATTTTCAGAGGTTTAGATAAGATAAGCCTTCCGTACCGTCGGTTTCAAATCCGATATTAAGGAACCGTTTTAGATCTCAGCATCAAGCCGTCTTTAGTCGATGTACATCATTTGTCTATAACCAGAAGTGGAATCACACATATACATAACAGAATATATCTGTATATTTCCACTTCCGGTTATAGATAGATGAGATAAATCGACTGAAGGGAGTATGATGTTGGGACCTAATCTTATCTAAGCTTCTGAATATATATATTGGTAGGATACTAGCCCCGAGTAGATAAAATGAATTTTCAAAACAGTTGTGCACACATTTTATGTCCCTCACAATGATTAAAATCAACACATAATGTTACTAAACCTTAGGTCTAGAATCCTTATTTCAATTTTGATTAAAATCCATTACATTTTTTTAATTCTAAAAGTCGCTACGTCTTAAGTTGAACAGTTCTAAAAAAAAAAAATGAAATTTCAGGGAATCTTGCTTAATTGGTGTTTCATAAGTATATCTCAAATCTAATGTAAATTTGAAATATTTAAAGTGGGAAATTATAGGCGTATTATTTCTGTAAAACTCTTTACAAATATTCCAAAGACACTAAAATTTAGGGAATATTCATTAACTGATGTCTAATAACATTTGTAACCATGTGACCAAATTTTCATGAAAGTTTGAGACCCAGTGTTTATTAATTTTGCATAAATTAAATTAATGTACATACTCAGTCCTACACCTAGCTCCTGTGTTTCAAAATTTATAATAATCAGTTAAATTAATTTAGAAGTGAATCCTATACATAATAAATATATAATCATATATAATAGATATACATATATGTACAGATATACACAGTTTTATATATATATATATATATATATATATATATATATTTATTTAAATAAGGGAGTAGTCACCGACAATATGTATTTTTTAACATTATTTTATTATTCCGTGTCTTGGTTTTTCATTGAGAATCATGTTTGGATCATTGTAATAATGTTTTTAAGTCATTGAAATCGTTTTTACGCGCGTTTCAGACGTTCTGTGATGCGTCCTCGTCAGAAATTATTTTCAAATTTTTTTTATATATATATACACTAGCATTTTATCCCGGCGTTGCCCGGGTGTTTAGAGGTGTATTTTGAGCAAAAAAAAAAAAAGCGGCCAATTTTTTTAAACTTTGACCACCATTTTGACCCCTTAAAATTTATTTTTTGGGGCTCAAATTAAGTGATTAGGTTAGATCCATGTCCAAGGAATGTATATCTAAAATTGCAAGTGTTTAGGCCCAAAATTGTCGGAGGAGTTTGGTAGAGTTCTCAAAGGTAAAATTGTTGAACTTTGACCCCTTACTTGCCAAATTTCTGGTCGAAAACAAATCACAAAGATTTTCCCAAATCTCAGTACCCTGTATGTAAAATTTCGAGTCTGTAGACTTAGAATTGACAGAGGTATTGCGTAGGGAAATGTACACACAAAGACACGTTCATATATATATATATATATATATATATATATACGCATATATAGCTAGAATACGTATGTATCAGTAGCCATACATACCCATAAATACACACACAAACACACATTATATATGTGTTCGTGTGTATCTAAGATACTAATCAATATGGAGACTCCTGTTTCCACTTGAAATCGTCTTCCTTCGAGCCAAAGGAAAGCCTACTTGTGTAAGAGGTCCACATTAATAAGCCATCGAATCATTGGAGAAACTTCTCGCTGGACTCTTCATCTATTGTTCATATAAAACAGCGAGTGGCCTCCCTTGAGGTTTGCCACTTGTCACAAAGCATCACGATTTCATAGTGACTAGAAACCTGGGAATTTAGACACACCCTGGAGGTCGATGGTCATAACCATTCAGCTTTTGCTTGCCCCTTCAAGTAATTAGATCTTTCACCCAATCTCATTTCAGTGTTGGTCAACGATCTAATTTAAGGTTGGTTTATTTTAGGGAAAACCGAAATATAGCCGTGGCGGTATTAGTGTTCCTAGTTGTAATATCAGTAAATTGCCAAATCGTGGATGTGATGAGCTACAGTAGAAAAGCAACAATGAAGGTTAGGAAATAAAGAATGCAAATATTGATACAGTACCGGTTGAATAAAGGTAAGTCGTCTAAACTGATACAACGAATGAAAAATAGAAAACCAATTGAAAATCAGTGATTTTCATGTTCTGGCTCTTTAATAAAATAGTCACACTTCCTTGCAGCGAATAAATTAGTAGTGGAGACAATACACTTAAGAGAAAACCCTACAATAAAACAAAAGGATTATATATATATATATATATATATATATATATATATATATATATATATACACTAGCAGGCCGTCTGGCATTGCCCGTCGTAAAATACGTTTAAATATGATATTTCGATTAATGCAAGTTTCGTATTTATTATCATATTGGACCCAATATATGGTAATGATTTAAAAAGTTAAAAAAACAAGAAGAAATGACTGCGTGCGCCACCACCGAGAATCGAAACCAAAACGTTTAGCTTGCGACCTACTTTTTCCTTTCACGTTAATGACTGTACTGTGAAGACATGTTTGCTGCAAGGCTAACAATTAAAACACGAACCAATAAATTTTACGTTACGTATGCATATTCGTAACGCCGTCGTTCGAGCTTCATCTGACAAATTTCATTTTTTTAATTTTCACACTTTTGCGCAGATTTATTCAAACTAAAATCCAAATATAAAGTTTCGCATGGGTTCGGATACCATATATTAAGTTTCATGTCTATAGACCAACAACTGACAGAGTATTTTGGTAGGCAAAACTTTTTAAACATTATATATATATATATATATATATATATATATATATATATAAGGTTTGTCTTTACTATAACCTTTTTACGCAAATATTACGCAAGTATAAATCAAGTAGAATATCTGCATGAAGATAATTACGTAATAGTTAACTAAAAATGATCATCCCATAAGGAAACCGGAAAAACTAATAGAGAATTAATTAAAATGAATTTTTAAAAGAATATGCAAATTAGTTAGATATTTTGAAGATAAATGAAATTCTTCAACACATCTATGAGAAAGTTGTATTTTCTTTTTAAATAAATAGAAAACAGGGTTTTTTATATGAATATCAATACACACACAAATATTTATATATATATATATATATATATATATGATGGAAATTATAGCAATAATAGTCTAACGAGATGGCGAGATGAAAAAGGAACAAACAAAAATTATGTTCAAAGTTTCGTCTCAATTTCAAGACTTCCTCCGAATTATTGATTTGGAGAAATAAAATAGTACAATATTTTTGCTTTGATTTTGTAATGGTAAATTCGTGTTTTTGTTCTATTTTTGAACGAAGAAAATAATCGTTTGTATAAATTTTATTTTGTTACTTTTTCATCTCTCTCTCTCTCTCTCTCTCTCTCTCTCTCTCTCTCTATATATATATATATATATATATATATATATATATATATATATATATATATATATATATATATATATATACTAGCATTTAATCCCGGCGTTGCCCGGAGGTGTATGTAAAAAAAAAAGGTCAATTTTTAAAAATTTGACCTCTATTATAACACCTTAACATTTATTATTTTGGGCTCAAATTAAATTATGAAGTTAGATCCATGTCCAAGGAACCTAAACCTACAATTCCAAGTGTTTAGACCCAAAATTGTCGGAGGACTTTGGTAATGTTCTCAAAGGTCAAATTGTTGAACTTTGACCCTTTAATAGCCAAATTTCTGGCCAAAAACGGACCACAAAGATTTTCCATAATTTCTCGTTACCCTGTATATCAAATTTCGAGTCTGTAGACTGAAAATTGACAGAGTTATTGCGTTGGAAAGTATACACAGACAGACAGGCAGACACACAGACTCGTTCACTCTTATAGATTAAACAAAACTATATACGTACTAGCATGGGTGCCCGGCGTTGCCCGGGTGTTTGGAGGTGTATGCTGAGAAAAAACAAAAAACAAAAAAACAAAAAACAAAACAAAACAAAAAACACGGTCAATTTTTTAAACTTTGACCCCTATTATGCCCCCTGAACATTTATTGTTTTGGACTCAAATTAAGATATTAAGTTAGATCTATGTCCAAGGAACCTATATCGAAAAGTTCAAGTGTTTAGACCCAAACTTCTCGGAGGATTTTGGTAAAGTTCTCAAAAGTCAAATCGTTGAACTTTGACACTTTAACAGACAAATTTCTGGCCGAAAACCGATAACATCGATTTTCCCAAATCTCAGTACCCTGTATATCAATCTTCGAAATTTCGAGTCCGTAGACTAAAAATTGACAGAGTTATTGCGTAGGGAAATGTACACAGAGAGACACACAGACCCGTTCACTTTTATAGATATATAGATAGATAAATTTGTTTAACAAAAATATATACGTATACATAAATATATATGGAAACAATTTTGTGTTTGCTATAAAATTTTTCGCAAATATTATGCAAGTATAAATCATGTAGAATATCTGCATGGATATAATTACTGGTAATAGTTAACTAAAGATGATTATCCCATTAAAAAACCGAAGTTACTAATAGGAAATTAATTAAAATGAATGTTTAAAAGAATATGCAAATTAACGAGATCGTTTGCTAGTGAATGCAATTTCACAACCAAGATATAAGAAAATTGTATTTACTTTTTAAATAAATAGAAAAGAGGGGTTTTAATATGAATATCGATACACACAAAAGAAAACCGAATTTATAGGAGTATATATATATATATATATATATATATATATATATATATATATATATATATATATAGCCCGGCGTTGCCCGGGTGTTTGGAGGTGTATGCTGAACAAAAACAAAATAAGGGGTAATATTTTTTTAAATTTTGACCCCTGTTCTGACCCCTTAAATTTATTGTTTTTGGCTCAAATCAAGTAATTAAGTTAGATCTATGTCCAAGGAACCTATATATAACATTTCAAGTGTGTAGACCCTAAATTGTCGGAGGAGTTTGGTAGAGTTCTCAAATGTCAAATCGTTGAACTTTGACCCCTTAACAGCGAAATTTCTGGCCGAAAACCGATCACGTCGATTTTCCCAAATCTCAGTACCCTGTATATCAAATTTCGAGTCTGTAAACTAAAAATTGACACACTATTGCGTAGGGAAATGTACACAGACACACAGATACACAGACACACACGTTCACTTTTCTAGATATATATATATACATATATATATATATATATATATATATAGAGAGAGAGAGAGAGAGAGAGAGAGAGAGAGTTAATATTAGGAAAATAAGGCATCTGCATAAAAATTAATTATGACTAAATTAATTCTATTTTTGGTGTTTAGAATGGTAACTAATGTAACACACACCAACAATCCAGGCTGGCTAAGTAGTTGTCATACGCATTATTGTTAATACTTCAACATTTTTGATACCTTATAAACAAAGTTTATCAATCTTTTTTTGTTTTGCTTGGTTAGAAAGTGTTTTTCCTTTCTAGTCAATTTTTTTTATATGGGGGGGGTCACCACTTATCAAGGCCCGAAGGCCACTCAGGGATAAGGGTTACTGCGTGTACAGTAATCAATGAGATAGTATTGTAGTAATCATTAGTATTGGGGGTTTTGATAAAGTGTCTTACTTAAGGGGGCGGTTTGTCAGAAGTTTGTTTATGTTGGACTTGAAAACGTCCAAGTTGTAGTCAGGTGGAAACAGGCAAACGGCAGAGTCAGGTGGGAAACAGGCAAGCGTAGCTGGCGTGCAGTTCTAAGAAAGAAGCTTTGCTCATGGAATCTACGTTTAGATTTAGGCAAAGATAAAGTGTGGAAAAAATTATTGACAGTAGTTTCAACCAAACGGGTGTTTCTCGTGAAAGATTGGCGAGGGGGGGGACGAGGGATTGGAGCTCAGACGAGCACCTGCCATGGAAATAACTGTATCACTATCTCTCTTTCTCTCTCTCTCCATATGTGTACGCATATGTTTGCGTGTATATGCAAATATATGTACACCAACTTTTACTGACTCACTTAGAGGTTTAAGAACGATGGACATCTATCCTAGCCGACTATGGTAAAGTTTAAACGTCCCCCTCTCATTAGCTATAACGTATCTTTCTTGCTACCTCCTCGACAGTGCATACACATCCGCTTCATTTCGATGAGGAAGGTCTAAAGTACGGTCAAAATTTTGATATTTTTTTTTCTTCTTAATTTCCTTCAGAAGATATGTTGTATTCCCACACGTCACCAAATAATAGAGAAAAGATACAAACATACACGCACACGCGCGCGCGCACACACACACACACACACATATATATATTATATATAAGAGACTAGGAGAGAGAGCGAAAGTAAGAGAAGAACTTATAGGGAAGGAAGAAAGACGAGAAAGAAAAAGAAGAAAATGGTAAGCGGTAAAGTTTGGATTATATTCACGACTTATCCTCCATCTTATAGTGTTAAGCTAAATGGATGGCCTGAATAATTCCCACCAAAGGATTGTCATTTGTTGCCGGTTATATTTTCTAGCAAGACTGATACCCATTAATATAAATTTGAGTGTTTGCTTAAAAAAGTGGTATTCCCAAATGTTCACCCATTAAAACGTGACCTGGTTCAACGCAACTTTTATTTGTATTAAATATTGAGTACTATGGGATTGGATATATGAGCACTTTATTGCTATTTAATAAATAATAATGTTCAATTCATCTGGTAACTGACTCTCGGAAATATGTGTGTGTTTGGTAGGGAGGTGGTGGAAAGAGCGAGATGTAGTAATGTATTACGTTTCGAGGAGAGAGAGAGAGAGAGAGAGAGAGAGAGAGAGAGAGAGAGAATTAATAGATAACTTTCGAAATCTCAATACATTATACACATTCTTTTTCTATAAAGTGGAAAAAGAATCTTATATCAGTTCCCGAGGTTGGTATGAAGAAAGTCGTTCACGGTTCGAGCAAGTGTTAATGAAATCGTGTTTCGAATAACCAATTTCCCTTGTGATTGTTCGTCAGTTGAACGACGAAAAGACGGGATCGATAACACTCGACGAAATTCAAAGCGAACAAACTGGATTGAATTATTTGAATGGTTTTCGGGAACCTGTTCGAAATAAACGACAATTTTCTTTAAAATTGGACGCAGGACATAATTTGTTTCATTGCGTTGAATTGCAAGGAAAGTTTGATAGAATAATACCTATTGATACCTTTCGTCTACGACACACGATCGATATACGGAAGTGAAAGCAATACATTTTATAAGACAATTTAAAAAGCCGGCTCCGACCTAAATATCGAACAGCAAGTTGGCATTATTGAATGCGGTTGTGCGCCTATGCGTAAGCTAATCGAATATGTGCAGAAACTTCAAGACGCTTTATTTTTCTTTGAAATCGAGAATCAAGGAATATATTTCTTCTTCTTATAAATGTATTTGTTTTCGTATTGTATATATATATATATATATATATATATATATATATATATATATATATATATATAAACTCGAGCCACTTAATTCGTAGTTTTTTAACATTAATGCCCTTTTTAATACAAAGTAGATACATAATTCTGTTTTGATATAAACATCTGATTTTCATCTCAGTATGTTTTTCTTTATTTCAATCGATTCCATCGATTTTGATATTTAATCCTACCACTATTTTTATTTTTAACTGAATAATCATTCAAGAAGAGGTGTAGGTCATCTCACTCCCACACTTGGAATTACGAGGGACGTTTCAAAAGTAATGCTTCCCATTTTTTATTACTCCCGAAAGAATCAGGAGATTAAAATTTACATTGCTATGATGACTGAACTTATACTTTCATTACTGAACTCTTCATCTCTCTGTTGCAGATACTGACTGCGTACGACTAAGAAAAAGGACCTATCACGGACGTGTGTCAGAAGCAAATATGCGTCATTGAATTCTTCCATGCAGAAAGAATTGAACCGATTGACATTTACCGATACCTGTCGAAGCCGATGCAATTGATATCAGCGCAGTTAGGGATGAGTTCGTCGATTTTAGCGACAGAAATAACTGACTTTTATGAACTTTATCATCGTTCATCACCTGCAAAAGTGCATTGAGAATGGTGGTGACTATGTAAAAAATAATTCTGGAACACAAAAGGTCGCTTATTTTAATGGCACCACTTTATTGGATAGTAAATTTTTATATACGCCATTTTAGTTATCCGTTAGTTTGAAATAGATTATAATGTATTGTCATTATTATTTAATTTCTTAACATTATAAATCAGCTAAACGTATTAAATTAAAACAGACTTTCCCTTATATTATTACAAGTAACAAGTACAAGTGTTTTCTCATTTATACAAATATAATCAAACTTCGTTGTCTTATTTGCGCTTTGAAAATGTAATGAGTAGGGCTATGACAGCAGAATATTCTTTTCATTATTTTGACTCTCAAATATATATCCGACACAGTTAAACACATTTACTTAACCCAAAACCATATCACTCTATATAAAAGCATATAAGATATCAACGGATACACACTCGAGAGTCAAAACAATGAAAATAATATGTTGCTGTCTTAGCCCTAGCAATGACTTACACATAATTAATATTATTTAATATTAATGATGTTTTAATAAAAAATGGAGCAATAAAAATTATTGGAAATATTTCAGAATTATTGTATTTGCAGATATGTGCGAAGACTTAGTATCATGTATGTTTATTTTTTATTTGATTTAAATTATTATCTAAGCTCCTTCAATACTTATATTATTTCAGGATATTTAAATAAAATCTCATATTTGATTTTTTGTAAAGTGTGTGGAAGCAAAACCAAAAAGATTACCATCCGAACGTTTTATTGAGACGAATGGATGTCCGAAAATATTGCATTTGCAAGTGCGTGGACAGTGTCAATATCTTGCGTAGCTATTTTTGTTATTAAACTTATTTATCTCTCCCCTGCATAAAAGCATAATTAATATCTTTCAAGTTTGCAAAATTACAAAGATCGTTCGAAAAGTAAAGCCTACTATTTTTTAACTCACAAAGTTGAAGAATTACGAAGACGAGAGTGGTACCATTAAAAGGAGCGACCTAGTGTCCTACATAATTTATTTTTCTATATATTCACCACCATTCTCAATGCTCTTTTACCAGAAATTCAATAATGCGACGCTGCTTCTGACGCACGTCCATGACAGTAGTTGTTTCCTTAGAGTTTCACACCGTCACTATCTGCGATAGAGAGATGCAACTTTTAGGTAATGAACGCATAAATTTAGTCATCATAACAACGGAATTTGCAATCCCTCTGACCATTCGAGCGGAATAAAGAATTCGAGGTATTACTTTTGGAATTCCTCTCTACGTGACCAAAAATAATTTTAAATAGGAGTTTACTCATATCTTCAAAAACATTTCGTCAGGTTAATTTGAAAATTTTAGAAAACCAAATAATGTTATGAGATATTTTATTAAATGATGAAAATTATTTTTTAATGAGACTTTCGGTGTAAAATAACTTTTTTCCTTCTCTCTTTAGTTTTCTGACCATATTAAGCACGACGGGTTAAAACCTCGTAATGAGAGAAAGGATTCGTCCGGTGTTATTAATGCTTGTTTTAGTTTGTAGCAATGCGTATGTTTGCGTGGCAGACGAGTATTTTAAAAAAGAGTTTGGTCACATCTTTATTATTTTATTCATTTTATATGAATCAATTATTTATTTCTGTAGAAAACTCAAGAGCAATATAAAGACGTGTTTCGATAGTTTTGTGTTTGCAAGTGTGTGAGCAATGTTATAATGTTTAGCTGACAATTTTGCGGCGAGAAAAAAGTATTTAATTTACCGTGAAATTTCAATAAATCCTGCCAGTAACGTATATTTACTTCTGTTCTGGAATTGTAGTCGTTGTTATTATTGAAGAATGCAAAATAAACCCCCAGAATTTAAGTTAAAATATAAAATTTGGCTAATTTTTTTAGATTAAATACATGCGAATAATAATAATAATAATAATAATAATAATAATAATAATAGTTGTGGAGACGCCTACTTATTAACATAGGTGGGTGAGTGAGATATATAAAGGTATCAATCACCAATACCGGGAGAGTCCGGCAACGACCGTCAAATAGGCAAGACGCTTATGCTGCCTCCAGTAAGAAATGCAACACGCCACCTGCCAGAATATCTTCAACTGAAGTATATCTGAAGACATGTAAATATGTATATAACTTTTTTCCTAATATATTATTGTATACCTTTACTTTCGTGTTCGTGTTAATTATTTGCGCAGACATAATAATAATAAGTGACTATCGTTTAATTGTTATGACCTTCCATTTCTTGTAATAAACAATTTTACCAAGAATTCTTCATAAGTTTTGATTTCGGTTTCGATTATAGCTGATGGCACTCACGTCATTTATTGTTTTGTAAATAATTTTACAAAGAATTCTTCGTAAGTTTTGGTTTCAATTATAGATGAAGGAACTCAGAGTATATATATATATATATATATATATATATATACATTTTTTTCTTAAGTTTTCGTTTCGGCTTCGATTCAAACTGATGCACCCCAGTCATACGGGTATATATTTTTATTTTTGAAATCACAACTTTATAATATATAAGAATCGATAGAAAATTGATTATAATAATATATACGAAATCTGCATAAATTAAAATATCATATTTAAGGGTATTTTACGACAGGGCTACGCTGGGCGTCCCTGCTAGCTTAGATAAATACTTTTGCAGTTTTAACAAAAGAGCTAAATAATATCCATTTCCGCTGAACATCCAAAGAATGCCAGCATCAATATATAATATTTGAAAGAGTCCGCTGCGGAATTTCCACAGGTCATGCTAGTGAGAATGAATTAGAGTAACGTGACTTAAGCAATGACGTAGTTTCGTTTACAGACGCACAGCAAATTTTGATAAAGTATCCAGTCTGATATTATGTACGAGATTTGCACTACCAATAAATTGTTACACAAAAAAGTCATAAATAATAAATATACAAGATATTGACAACTTAATCCAAGATAACAATATATTTGGTGGGTTTGTCAAAATCAATTTACGAAAAGCAATACTAATGTATAATCCGGCAGTCTACAAGCGTTGTTGTCTTGCAACTACTTTTAAACATACTCATAAAATTTATTGCTTCTTATATTCATTTCTGTATTTCGTATATTCTTAAATATAATGCACTGTTTCACAGGCCCAAGTGCACACACATGTATAATATCTATACACTCTTAGATATTTACTGATGCTACCAGATCAGGCTGTGTGAAGATATTGGCTTCCTGGAACGAAATGCACATAACATTGCTACTTTTTGTTTTTCTGCTTCTTTTTGCAAAATTTAAGTTCTGCAAAATTAAAAAAAAACAAAAAAAACAACCACTCTTTCCCCTTTCCCCCTTTTCCTTCTCTCCATTTCCCCTTTCTATCTCCTCCACTTCCTGACTGGTTAAACAAAACAACTAAACCAAACTCTACAAATAAATATTTGAAAATATAAAGAAATCGAAGCATAAAAACCTTTTTCCAAAATAACTGGATTTGGCCTTAAATAACCCGAAAAGGGTTGATATGCCAGAAAAACAAAACAGCCAACCAAACTTACATATTTATTTATATATTTATACTAAGACGGTAATAATTCTGAATAGATATATTTTAATTGAATATCGATTTAACTTGTCGATAAATAATTCATTTATTTGAGGCTTAGCGCCTAGGATGTGCCTTTTCTCATTATTCTTTGACAGAAAAATATAATAAAAAATAAAGTTCGCATGATAAGACATTGTATTTTTACCCTAAAAACAAAATTTTAAGAGAACTGCAATAAAGAATAAAATGTCATAACTTCGAGAATATCGCATGAATTTCAGTAAAATCTTTGGAAATAACTAATCTTAAAGTAGTCGTTTGATGAGATAATTTTCATTTTGTTGTGACGTATATTTAGTGAAATATTGGTATTTTAGTAATCTGCAATAAAGCGATTGACGCAGTTTATATACATATGAGGTGCCTTCAATACGATATCAAAATCTTTTTGTACAGTGATTTAAAATTGTCATAGAAAATTCAATATGTTATTGCAATACATCTCATGAAATTACTGACCAATTTTTATAAATACTTCCTCAAATGAATAGATACAGCAGGAATTGTAATACATCCTGCAAAAGCCTAATTGTCACAACTGGTAAATTTCAAAAATGCAATCTGGATGTGAGGACACTTTAGCACAATATGCAATAAAATTCTCTTTTAAACTTGAAAAAATGCCACGGAAATGTACGGAGTGTTTCAGCCTGCTTTTGGACCATCTTGCATGAATCGAGCACAGTTTTTGAGTGGCATGAGTGATTCAAGGAAGGCAGGGAGTCTTTGAAGGATGGTAAGAAGTATGGGAGGAGTATGGAAGTCAGAACACCAGAGTTGATTGGCCAAATAAAGAATTTCATGGATGAGGTCCGTCGTGTATTTATAGAAACAATAAATGCACAGTTTGATATCAGTGTGGGAAGTGTACACACAATTATTCACAAATTACTAAAGATGCGGAAGATTTGTGCAAAGTTTGTCCCAATGCACCAATTTACAACTCCATCCTTGTCACAGACTATTTGACCAAGACATACATCAAGACCCTCTCTATAGTCCAGACTTTGTTCCTTGTAACTTGTAACCTAAGCTCAAGGAGAACCTTAGAGACTGTCGTTATGAGACAATTGAGATGAAAGAGGCTGTGACGAGGGTCACTGACATGCTCACACAAGAGGGCTTCCGTAGGGGCTTCCAGATGTTGTTGGAACGGTACAGCAAGTGCATTACATCCGGAGGAGATTACTTCGAATGGAACTAGAGTTTCATGTGTGTGCTATCAATAAAAATTCCCACACGAAAAGGTCTGGAAACTTATTGAAGGTACTTCGTGTGTATATATATATATATATATATATATATATATATATACATACATATATATATATGTGTGTGTGTGTATGTGTGTGTGTGCCTGCGTGTATCTATATAAAAGTGATTTTGTCGCTGTTTCAATATAACAAAAAGAAAAGTTGTCATAAGCTATCATAAACTTTGATTTTACCAATTATAATAGTGTTTGTGAGAGTCAGATGCATCGTGAAGTTCGTTTTGCCGCCATTATTAATTCGTCACGTGCCTTTTCGGACGACAGGTCAAATTGAACGCAGGTGGTTCAAAGAACAAATTAGCTCAAGTACGTATACATCGATGAATACGCTTTGCCTCCATTATTAATCGGTACGAACGTTTCAGAAGTAATCACAATATGTTTCACATGGTTCAAGATTACATTAAATCAGATACATAGAACGTCTATAAAAAATCATTCCCATTATAGGTGGTTTTCGTGAGAAATAAAAGACGAAACAAACGTGTGGTCACTTACCTTTGACGCAAGCATACTCAATGCTTATCTCTGTTTTGAACGGCTCCAGCCGGTTACAGGCGGAATTCTGCAGCTGTAATCTGCAGTACGATTTATGGCATAACTTTTTCAAGTATTTCAGACAGCTTTTCACAAATGAACGTCGTATGCGTGATGTTAGGGAAACGATGACCACCGAACTGCCGGGCGTGCACCCAAGCGTGTTGCTGCTCAGACTGGCTGTACATGTGGGGATTTTAAAGTTTTGTCGAGGCTCGATAATTGTACAACGTGGGTCATCTGGAAATAAAAATAAGAAAAGTATAAACATAATTTAAAAGATAATCCACTACTAAGTAAATGTTATGGTGTAAATGCCGGAAGGAATAACGAGAAGACTCGGAAGCAATGAAATTATTAATATATTAAACAGGAAATACAGAAACAATTTTAATTGAGTGAGAACTCCGCTCAGCTGAAGGACAAAGTAAGTTACGACTGTCTCTGAGTCCTGGGTTCAGATTGCTGAAAAACAGAACCTAGTCACCGGAAGTGACGTCAGGAATAGTCTATTGTAGGGTTGCCATCTCAACAGCAGATATACTCACGATTAAATGTTACACGATGGACGTTTCAAAAGTAATACCTACTTTTTTATTATGCTCAATTATATCAGAGGTGATTGCAAAATGCATTCTTATGATTATTGAACTTATGCATTCATGACCTGAAAGTGCCATCTCATTGTTGCAGATATTGACGGTGTGCGAGTTTAAGACATCTTAAACATGCGTCAGACGCAGAGATGCGTCATTGAATTCCTTCATGCAGAACAAATATAATCTATCAACATTCAGCAACGTCAGTCTAACGTTCACGAAACTGATGTAGTTGATGTTAGCACAGTTAGGAGATAAGTTTGTCGATTTCAGAGTGGCAAAAGTGACAAAGCACGCTCCAGATTTCTACGAACGAAGCATCAAAACAAGTTTTCCAGAAGTGCATTGTGAATGGTGGTGACTATGTAGCAAAAATAAAATCTGGTGAACAGAAAGGCGCTCAATTTAATGGCACCACTCCCGTCTTCGTACCTCTTCAACGTTTTAGATTTTAAGTTAAAAATTAGGTCTTACTTTTGGAATATCTTCGTATTAATTAATATATGATTATTGCTGGAGTAAAATAGACATTTTAAAGATATTAATATTGGTTTAATCTTTGTTTTATACCTTTATATATTCTTTTCTTTTGCAGCATAGCAACCATTCCGGGCTATTTATTGGAGAATTAAGTCGGCTAAGAGGATCCAACGTCTTAATATCTACCCGTATTTATTTCTATGGTAAATGCTTTTTTATACTGTCACATATCAAGGACCCTACGTCAGAAGCGCTTTAGTTAGTTAATGTGAATTTTGACAAGTATGTGATCAAGCAGATATGTAAAACAGAATCGTTGCCAAGGTCGAATGAATGATAGGTAACAAATCAGGAGCAACAGGTCAAGCGGTAGACAAAACAAAGTCGAACCATGAAGAATGAAGTTAAGTTTTCGAGCAGAAAGAAACAAAGCTTTTTAAATTAGTCTCTCGGAATAAGCCATGCCAAGGAGTCACCGACAATAATGTAGGATAATCTAAGCCGAATGTTACCGTGAGTATCTGTCTGTTTGTGTAACTCATTCCAATAAGTTAGAAAGAAAACAACATTCGTATTATTTGGATCCTTCGGATTACTGTTATCATCCTGCATGTTAATGTGGTGTAATTCACATTCAAAATGAGAGCAATAGTCCGAAGAATTCAAATAATACGAATAATCAATCCTCATCTAAAAAATCGATAAACAAAGTTAAAACGTTAACAATTAGTTGAGATAACATTAATCTCTCTCCTATATCCGTTCTCTTCTAATAAAACCTTGAACAAAACTCAACGAAGTGATATTTTGTTGATAGATTACCCAATATGGCAACACAATCTATATAGTTATTGTCAAGGCTACTAAAGAAAAGCTAGACGTTTTAAACAATGAATGCTTTTGTCTAATCGTGTAATATAATTCTTAGAACAAGTTGTCAGATAAACATATATGGATTGTTAACCTATCTATACATTGCGCCCAATTATTGTGCAGTCAGAGTTTATGTATCGCTTTACTAGAACATCATTATTTTGTGACCGCAGTCACGATGATGGAGTTCGGTAAATTCCAGAATCTTTTTATATGGCTGTTAATGTGTGCGCCCGACACCACTACACACATTGAAAAGCAGAAAGACTGATCTGATAATTCACCTACATACACACAAAATGGTCACCCATCTGGTACTGGCCAGAGCGTTGCTTACCTTTGGTGATCTGACGAAAACTGGTGTGTCAGCATGATTGTGCCGTATATAACGCATAACTAGTTTGGCGCTATGCATACATAAGTTTAGATAAGATTAGATTAATTAACAAGTAATAACCAAAAATGAATGAATACATTTTTAAGAACTATCGGGTGGAATATTGGCACTTTTTAGGAATAGACATCCAATGAAATTTCATTATTTACGTTATCAATTCCGAATTTTACCGAACATTTTGACGAACGTTAACGGACTTTACCGAAAAATCTACACAATACGAACCTAACTATTTAATTTTACCCTAAGTTAATTCGGAACTAAATTCAGGATTTAGTTCGCGTCGTATTTTGTAGAAGCATGATACCTTGATTCGACTTTCTCCAATGATAGTCGGAACTGTTTACGTTGGACTGCAGAAATTATTGTAATTTTATTCGATTTCATGTGTGGCTGTATGTGAATTGTCGTGCATAGTTTTAGTATCATGACACTTTATAACACATAATAGAAGATAGGGAAGAACTTGAATGCCTACTAAACACTATTCTCGAGTGTCTATACAGAGGTTTGTCAAGACAACCTAGCACCAGGATACTTCCCCTGAAAGTAAACCCCGGCTAGATATTCAAAATGACATCGTATGGTCAATCTACACTGGCGTTTACGAAGAATGGTGCTGCACCTTCTCCAAGTGGTGTTACCTTAAGTAATAGCATGAAGCTGGATACTCCACCAGACTAAAAGAATTCTTTTGAAATTCAGTAAAACTATGAGATCATAAGAGAGATATAACATATTTAAATGGTCCATTAAGGAGCAGAAAATGAGGTCCCTAACTTATTTATTAACTTAATATTTAAGAGGCAAAGGAGAATTTTAATGGAATTTTCGAATATTTACGTATCTCATAGACATCAAGTGGTATCTCCAGGAAGTGGGGCCCCTTGAGTTCTGAGAACTTCGACTGAAGTAAAATGAAACATACAAGAGAGTGTCTAATCGAAGGATTGCCTACCAGTGTTCACATAGACTCCGGGAATCCACAGAGCTTTAAGCAGGCCTAAACGTTCATTTCTATATATTTTGTTTTATTGTTTTGTTTGTTTGATGTGCTTGCTGATGTATACATGTGTTTATTGAAATTTTGAAGATTTGTAATTATATTTTATATTATGAAGATAATAAAATTAATTCTTTTAGTTTTTAATGAATGAAGTCCATGGATAATACAATATTTCTCAGGATAGTCTACAAGCAAACTAAGGTTGGGAACACCTGGTCACATTAAAGCCTTTAATATGATAAACAAGTATAACAACTATCGGAGATCTAGTCAGAGAACTAGCAACTCAGTCATTAACCTCACTAGACACGGGATTAAATTAGAGAGGAATTAATTACTGAACATGTTGCCAGAGCATGTCATGAACCTAATGATTGTAAATAATATGTTTTAAATAATGTTGATCGATTTTTATGATTATGGTATTAGGAATTGATTAGAGAAAAAAGATGAAAACAAAGGGAGAGAAACGGAGTAGGGAGAGAAAGACAGAAGAAAAAAAAGGACAGAAGAAAAAGAAAGACGGAAGTGGAAATCTCTTACAGTTATTATTAGAACGGTAGCGAGAAAGATGCGAGATTAAGAAGAGGAGGGAAGAAAATGGGAGATATAGAGAATAGGGAGAAAAATGAGGGGGAAAAAGAGCGATAAAAAAGAGAAAAATACAGGGAAAGAAGAGAAAAAAGAGCGAGAAAAAGAGAAAAAAGAAAGAGGAGAGAAAGAGAGAAACAGAGACATAGGAGAAAAAGAGAGATGCAAGAGAAAAAGACAGAGTGAGAAAGAAACCGAGAGGAAAAGAGAAAGAGAGAGAGAAGAGAAAACAGAGAGAGAGAGAGAGACGGGACAGAAAGAGAGAGAGAGAGAAGAGAGAGAGAGAGGATTCAGAGAGAGAGATAGGAGACAGAAAGAAGAGAGAGAGAGAGGATATAAAGAGGAGACGAAGCGAGAGGTAGGTGACAGAGAGAGAGTGAAGATAGAAAGTAAAGAGTAAAAAGAGAGATAAAAGAGAGAGAAAAAGAGAACCAGAAAAAAGAGATGAAAAAAAAAACAGGAAAAAAAGAAGGAAGTGAACCGCAATGCATTGTAGTCATCAATTATCGATTTGTCCAATAAATAATAAATCAATTAAAAAAACAGGTTTAACAAATTGATAGCGCAGTATTATCTGATTATTATTTACTCATTACCAGTACTCACAGGAGTAATTATCAGTGATTGGTTACTAGCAATAACAGGTACTTTTACCTGGAGCTTGAGCGACTACAAATCTCAGTAGACTTTCAGAATTCCTCGCTTCATTTCATAACTGTTGCAAATCATTTTGTATTATCACAGCAGCTGTCAACCTTTATTTATCACTGAAAAATAACACCTTTTTCTTTATTTACAATTTTAGTGGCAATTTACGATTCCAATACTATCCATGCTATAAGAGACTCCATTCTTTTGCATTTCCATATTCTTCAAGACGATTTTTTAGTGGCACTAACTGATACTGTTGCCAGTCAATGGGTCTTTTTTATCTACACTGATCTTTGCAGTTCTCTTCTTTACATGTAATGAAATTTCGATATGAGAAGTTGGATTTACGCCATCTTAATTTATTTAAGTTTAACTGTGATGGGTTGGTGTCATCTCATGTAACTTGATTTCCGCACTAAAGAATTATTAATAATTCAGCTGTTTTATCAATGCTGTGCTTTGTAAAGTGTCAATCCCTCCATTTATTTACAATTTGTCCAAACACCCTTTCTAATTTTCTTCAAACATGCATTTATACTAATTTTATTATTGATATTATAGTGATTTCCTTTATGTTTGATATTCTCCTTCAGGTCTCCAGCAAGTATCATGAATTTTCTTAGTTTTTTCTGTCTCTTTGACTTTAGAAAAAGTCCGTGATATTCACCCTAAGCGAGTTGAACCGGATTCCTCCAAAGACTGAAATATCTCAGAAATATCAAATTCACAAGCAGTCTTCAGTTGCATGTATCCCGGTAAGGGTTATGACGATGTAATGTTTTCAAGGTTCTTGCAGGAAAGTGTCGACGGCATCATAAATACAGCGCCTGGTAATCCCAAATTGGTCACCCGTCTGGTACTAACCAGGGTCAATGTTGCTTAACTTCTGTGATCTAATTAAAACTGGCGTGTCAACGTCATTCTGCTGTACTTTAAGCCCGTTTTTACGAGGACGGCGAAATCTAATTGACAAGCGTATTCATTCTTGTTGAATAATATTACGCCCGATCTTGTTGCTTTGGTCAATTTGTTTGTTTCTTTTACCAAGAAAAGAAAAAAAGTCTGAAAAGGGGAAAACTTAGAGTAGAACATCGGTTAAAAAAAAAAAGAGAAATGAAAGTGTGAATGACATGGACAGATTAAAAAATTCCATCTAAAACGTAGAATATAGACCTTGAAATAAGTACAAAATGAATAAATATAACATAATTTATCAGAAAAATAGAATTTAATTTCCTAGGGAAATTAAAGCATAAACACGAGATGTCGGCAGCAAATTATATATATATATATATATATATATATATATATATATATATATATATATATATATATAATCTCATACAAGACTTAAATTTATGTATTACACATCTATCTATTATATATATAAAATTATATATAAAACTAAGTTTGAGTTTCTTAGTTTGACATAGATAGCTTTGAATCTGACACATCGATATTTGATTCTAACTAACAATTGCTTTCAATTTCTATTCTTCCTCCATAGTTCCTTACACGAACATGTGTTTAGCTTTATTTACTTTCTGAAAATACTTAGTTCGGTTCGAAATATTAATAAAACAAAAGCAGCAATATAAATGTATACAAGCGTAGAGAATAATGTATAGATAACAATAAGTGGGGTTAAGACAGTTGATCGCAAATTTGTCAAATAGATTCTCCCCTCCCACCCAAAAAACAAACAAGTAACAGTGTGAGTCAAGAAGAAGGAACAAATAAACACAGTGCGAAAGAACTCAGTAAAAAGCAGGAGGATTTTTTTTTTACACAGTGATTACCACTTATCAAGGCCCGGAAGCCACTCAGGGATAAGGGTTATTGCAAGTACATTACGTTAGTGTGGAGATTTGATGAAGTGTTTAATTAAGGGGGCGGTTCATTAGGAATTTGTTAAGGTTGGACGTTAAGACATCCAAGTTGTAGTCCGGAGGGAAGCAGGCAGACGGAACAGAGTTCCACAGGCGTGCAGTTCTAAGAAAGAAGCTTTGTTCATGGAATCAGCGTTTTGATTTAGGCACAGATATAGAGTGGGGGAAATTTTTCACAGTGGATTCAGACAACATTTAAAATAATAAAGGAATGTTATTTTAAAAAAATCTTGTTGAGTTCCAACCATAACGTACGCATGCAAATCTACTCCAGCAAGCTTTTAGGTAAATTTTTGATATGTGTTTTCGGAAAATAACCGTTCTTTTTGTTCGTATTCAATAATTATTACATTTTGCCAACAACACTGGATATCGGAGGTATTTTCGCTCCCATGCTCAGATCTACTGCCACCCTCGTACATGGGGGAGTCGTATTCATTGAAAACTTCATGAAATTATTCCACAGCCTCAGTATTATTTCATTTTTCAGCTGTTGTCAATTAACAACTCTACATTGCCCCTATCATTAGAAACCCCTAGAAAACGCATTGAAGCGCAAGACGTTAGGAAATCGTGACTTCTGGAAAATCTACAACAGTGTAGTAAATAATGAGCAATCAATAATTCTCCAAAATTAATCAAGCTCTAGTCTACCACCTCACAGCCGCTAAACTTCTGTCCGACCAACAGTATGGGTTTAGGCAAGCCCGTTCTACTGCAGATACACTAACTAATCTCTGAACGTATATACCATGCACTAGATAAAGCAGGAAAGTCTAGGGCAGTAGCGCTAGATATATCTAAGGCCTTTGAAAGGGTATGTCACGATAGTCTTCTCATGAAAATCAGATCCTATGGTATTACTGAACGAATCCTTAACAGAATTAAATCCTTCCTAATTAAGAGAAACATCCAGGTCATCCTTGATGGTCGTATCTTAAAACAATAGGATATAAACGCGGCTTTACCTCAGGGGTCTATTCTTGGACCTTTGTTATTCCTGATATTCATAAATTAACTTCCTGATAAAATTGTATCTGAGATCGGTATATTTGCTGACGACACAACGCTCTATAACAGACATGAGCAGAAAACGAATGAACATGTATCCAAGGCAATGGCAGAGACTCTAGAGGAAGACCTCCAGTCTATAGTGGAATGAGAACAAGTATAAATGGTTACATTTAATGCTGCCAAGACTAAGCGTCTTTCCTTTAATAGCAACAAGAAACCTGCTTAAGTACTAATAACCATGGCTAATGATACATTACCTGAAAGTACTCCGTTCAGACTCCTCGGTTTAATGTTCACAGGGAACATGAGTCGGAAAAGGCAAACTGAGGGCATTGCTAAAGGTGCTGCAAAAAAGATGGGATTTCTCTATCATGCAAGAAAGTTACTTATGCCTCAGAGTATCCTGTACCTTTACGAGGCCATCATTCGCACATGTATTGAGTATTGTTGCCATCTTTGGGCTGGTGCATCTGCTACTAGTCTCTCCCTCTTCGAAAGGATTCAAGAGAGTCGCCAACCTGATAGGTCCCGCTCTATCAAATAGGCTTTAACCGCTGTCCCCTTGACGAAATGTTGCACCCCTCTGCCTGTTTTACAAATATTTTAATAATAGGTGCTCTGGAGAACTACAAGTACTTGTTCCCCCTCGACATAAATACCCCAGGGAAACCAGGAGCAAAATCCTACCCCTACACAGTAAATATCCCTAGATGTAAGAAAGCCTTCTACTCTAATAGTTCTTTTCCTAGGACTGCTAGACTTTGGAATTCCCTTCCGAATTCCTGCTTCCCTAACTATACTGACATGGAGAAGTTCAAGTGTAATGCAAACAAATATCTTGCTGCTCAACCCTCGACATAGTTCCTTTACAAATTATATCCCAGATAGTAGCCCCTACATTAAAATGGCACTGTGCCTTATTTGGGGGCGAAAATGCAATTAAAAATATTTAGCTATGCGTCCTTTTCTTTTTTTAGTGTTTTGATTAATTATTCACAATGTTTTCGTTTACTTTATAGATAAACGGAATGACATTTTACTAGATTAAGAGAATGAGCGTTCGTTAATAGTATCTCTCATTGTTTTTACTTTTGATGTACTTCTGATTGACGTTTTCGGAAAAATAGCATTTCCGTTAAAACACTAATTCTCTTGCGTCACGTTGTATACACCAAATGAGGTCGTGAAGGCTTAGCTCTAAAAATATATATACACTTTATATATATAAATGCTTGCAGGAATGTTTGTTATAATTATTTCAAATAAAAATAAAATTGCTTTTATAAAATGAATGACTTTATTATTTGATTTAACTTACACTGATTCATTAGATTAGAGGAGATTAAGTTAACATAAACAACGATAATATATAAAAAAACGCGCTCCTTAACACTCCAGGCTCGTGAGGGCACTGCATTTTTTAATGCAGTGAGTCTTTGTCAAGAATAGCCTGGCGGTGCCCATCCCTTTTCAGGCTTCGAACACATACAGCACTTGGCATTACCAAATGGCGACCCATTTTATTATTGGCCAGACTTAAAATCGCTTAACTTTGATGATCTAACGGGAACCGGTGTGTCAACATGATTATTTCGTAAATCAACGTAATTGTCAACGTGATGATGCCGATAATATGTATCTTTGATCAAGTGTACATCTATGTATCGAATAAACAACCTTTAGCATTTTGCCTGAGATTACTAAATTTGAATCAATAATGCTGACTATGCAGTCAATTTCTTATCGATTCGAATTGAAGTTTAGTCATTCTATCCACAAAAACAAACCTTCAATCGTTAAGTGCGTTTAGATGTAGAGTTGTTTTAGCATAATTCTATTTTCTTAGAACGCAGTTCTCCGCCTTCTTTGTTGCTGAGTACATTCCACTCGAAGCAGTTATTTCATTCGATACAACAATTACCGCACTTGATGTATCGTTACAATCCGATTGTAGATTTCTCTTTTTTCATGAATTAATTTTTGGAGCAATAATAAAATAAAAACATAGCAAAAATATCAATTAAAAAATAAATAAAATACCTTAATCCTCGTTATTGTATGCTTTTTATTTAAAAAAATATTTTATATTTGCATTCGCATTTCGGTAAATGCATAGCAGATGTCGACATTAATAACAGAATACAAAAGTGGTTTCATTATTTAAAGCCTTTTTAAAAAGGTCGTTTTCAATAATTATCTTAATTTCTTTAGTCGTCAAAATCATGAAGCAATTTACTTAGAAATGCGAAAAAAATATTTCAATTTTAAAACGAATTAGAAAATTGCTTGAATATGCTATTTTCTAATTACCTATAAAAGCTAAATCTTTTTTCCTTCGTATTTATAAACAACGTTTGGTTCCAGTTTTCTATGGCGTATTTTACAATATTGAAAAAAGTAAACCTTTAAAATAAGACTAATGAAAGTAAGACTTTAAAATAAGACTAATGAAAGTAAGACTTTAAAATAAGACTAATGAAAGTAAGACTTTAAAATAAGACTAATGAAAGTAAGACTTTAAAATAAGACTAATGAAAGTAAGACTTTAAAATAAGACTAACAAGTGAAGCATGCATGGTCCCCCCGTGCGTGTACAGTTAATGAGGCATAACAAATAACTAAATGCAGCATTTGCCCCCTCCGCCACCATTTAACCCCCAAAGTTCGCAGAGGATGTCAAATCCTTGTAGAAATGAACAAATGGTACAGTTTTAGGCCTTAATATATGTAAATTTGAGTTGCACCATGCAAAACTGCTAAATATACACACAGGGAAAACTTGGGACAACTATGGTAAAAAGGTCCCAAATATGGCGTGTTTTTATTTACAGATCCACCCTCCTTTTGTCGGGGGACCAATAAAACAGTTTTGTTTAAAGGAGTAACGTTTACTTACTTGAACAGTAAAAATCATAGACGTAACTATTTACCTTTCTCCACCGAAGACCAAGTCCATCTTTGCTCTATCGTTATTTATGGCAGGTGCTCAAGAGAACTTTTATCTATGGTTCTACCATGTAGAACATTTACACCAAACACTAGTCTAGTTGCAACTGTCATTAATATATATTAGATACTACACTTTACTCTAAGCCAAAATACGTCGTTGGGTTAATTTGATGTGTCCGTTTTATAGTATATCAGTATTTTGAAAGTTATTTTGTGTCGGACGATATTTACAAAAAGTTTGTTGTAGTCGATTACTTAAACACTAATAAAAATGTTCATACATGTATCTACTGTAAATTATTCGATTAGATTTGAATCTGCATTGCCTGTATTTTTTATTTATTAATGTTTCACTACTTATTAAGGCTCGAAGCCACTAAAGTATACGTGTTTATAAGATGGATATCGTCTCAGTTGAAAAATGATGAATATTATAAGAAAATTGAAAATAATGAATAAAATAAGTAAAATCGATTTACATATAAAGAAAATTCATGACAAGATTGTATTGATATTGAATTTAAAGACGACCATATTGTAGTCTGCAGGGCAGCAATCCTGTGGCAGTATGTTTCAAAAATGGGAAGTTATTGAAAAGAAAGGCATTTCATGAAAATCCTGCTTGTTGTGAGACACACAGAGAAAAAAGGAAAATTCTTTACAATGATAGTAAAAAAAAACGAGTTCTTGTTGTGAATGTCTTAAAAACTTGAAACGACATTAAATGATCTGAAAAAGGTTGATATGCCGTAAAACAAAATACAAGCTTGGAGTTAAGAGAAACAACTTTCATGTAAATAATGATAGGATAGAACAAAATTAACAACGTCTATTTTTGCTAAAAAGAGGATAATACATCTTAGTATAGTCCATATCGGTAACAAGGACATTCGTGGCCTTTCGGCCATGTACGTTTGTTCTAAGCTAAACTTGACAGAATTTCAAGGAAACCTCCCTTAATGTGAAGTTACTGAAGCAATGATTTAAATTTACCCAAATAGAAATTGGCCGGAAGAAATTAAACTTACTTAGCAGACACGCACCTGGCCGGAAAATATTTGGTGCTTTGAATGAGAGACACACGTAAAGGTTATCTGCAAATGATCTACGTAGACAAAACATATTTGTTATTAAGGAAAAACAATAAAACTGATGGATGTCTCGTCACGCTAGAAGTCTTGTAACATTGACGGTGAAGGTAACACCTTAGAATAGACGGATTAAGTTGTGCATACGTGGGTATTAAAAATGTTTTATAAACTCGCCCAAATTGTGATCGAGGTGAGTATGCTGCCTAGGAAGTCGAATATATAAAGCTGCGTAAATTCCCGTGTTTTTTCCGTCTTTTTTTTCACTCCACTACTTCGCAACAAAGCAATGAAAATATATGATTTTCTTTTTATACACACGTATTTGTCACATTCTTTTAAACATAGCAGTAATATAAATCGTTTGAAAACCGCATGATCATCCTTTCATAAGATAACGGTATAATAATGACTTGTATTCAACTATTTGCATAAAATTGCTTTTTGACAATAAGTATTATCTCAATATTAAATAACCCCCAAAGGTTTGATATACCGTGAAACAAAATGTAACCAAATTTAGTGAATGCACTATGAAAATTGAAAACAATTCTTTCATTTGCAACAAGTGAGAGGCTCGAGGAGGGGGTCGACACGTTCATTACCCTTCTATGTTCATTACCTCCCTAACTGGGGGTGGTATCGAAGCAAGATGGTTTCAATTTCCATCAATTTAATGTCGGCAAAATATTTTATCAAGCTTCCTTATCGACTACTTTCACCTGATCCATTATTAATTATCTCCATTTTTTTGTTTACCGCCAATGGCGAATAATTCAATATGAACGACGCATGCGCAACTCTACTCCCTATGCTTCCGCTTTCATACGCTTTATTAAAACGCTCCAGGCAATATGATTAGATGGAAAAAAAGAAAATGAAAATATCATATTCACGTTGTAGAAAACAAATAGGACAACAAATACTATTACAACATCCCTCTACCTCGCGAAAAGCGAAATAAAACAAACTAGTTTTATTCAATGGAATGATATAACTAATATCATTACTAATACATCTGGAAAACTGTTTTCAGGCGCTAGTAGTCGTGTTGCCGAGTGATGCGCTTACTAGCTGAAGCAACACTATACGGTAAGTTTTTTAAACTCTCCTGAATTTTAAAGCTAAGTTATAAACATTCTCCAGCCATGAAAAGCAGTCATTGAAACATCTCCTTTTCTCTCATACACACAAACACATCTTAGCTATATTAGACATGTCTGTAAGGCAGATGTTGAAAATCTTCATGACAAACAATGTGTGTTTATCTACAACGTAAGCGCTATGGATAATTTGTTAAGCCTAATTATTCTTTGAAAAATACGATGCGAAATATAATGGTAACCCGCCCAAACAACTAGGTTTATTCAATGCAATCATATCTATTACTAATGGAGATTTAGTATCTGTCTGAATCTGAAACTATGTAATTACTTTAAATAAATGCTTAATTCAGGAGATTTAGTGGAGTATCTGTTCGGCTTTCAGGATACAATCTTCCCAAGCATTATCCCCGCCTTTAGCTATGGATACAGTAATATCTGTTCCCTTTCATAAGCACATCCTCCCGGGCACTGCTTCCGCTTTTAGAATAGGGGCAGTGTAATATATGTTCTTTCGTCATAATGCTTCTTCATTTTTTTTCTAGGAGGTTAGTGTAGTGTCTGCTCTGTAGTTATGATGCCATTTTCTCAGTGATTGACTTCTTGGGGGATGGATGGGTAATCTAGTATCTGTTCTCTTTTTATTATACCATTTTCCCTGCATTACCTCCTACTTTATATCAAGTTAAATTCATACACTAACTAGTTTATCAACCAATACATGCGACTGGGGACCGTTTATGAATTTGATATTCTTAAGACACTTCCGATTAATCTCGTCTAGGGTAACTGTCGCTGACTCTAGTTGATTTACCAGTTTACCATAGGTTTGTCAAATCTGATGATAAAAACTCCCCCCTACATTAAATCTTCCTATGTTGAGTACCTATTTACAAGAAATGTACCAATAAGTCACAACTTATTAAAATCAAAGACCATTCAAAGATTAAGGTTAATGAGTTTGTTAGATGATCGACACCACTATGAGTGGAGAGATTAAAATTTGATAATTTAAGAGAATGGCTAAACAAATATTTGTTTACATTGGACTTGTAGACGATCATGTTATAATCAACATAGAAGCAGTGTTGTGGCATTGTATTCCACAGATATGAAATTATTGAAAAAAAAAAAACTTATGACAGTTCTGTTTGGTTTCAAGTATAAAGAAAGGAGGATTTCTTTTTTGGACGAGTTTAAAGCAACATGGTTTTATGCTTGTTTGTGAACCATCTCGAATAAATAAGGAACAGGTTTGCTAAAGACTTCTTTAATAACATTTGTGTATTGGCAACAAAGGGTTTGCGTGTGGTATTTGTTATGCTAATATATTACAGATCATGCAAAATGAGACAAACTAACAAAGAAGCTCGTTTTACTCACTGCGATACTATGATAACAAGTAGAACTAGAAAGCTATTTTGATGACTAGATGACATACATAACTATTCTGTTTGTTTTTTAATTTTGTATTAACTTAAAACATTCAACGTAAAAATATTCATACAACTTGTCATAATTGATATCACCACAGCCCTATCACATCAGATATGCCAAGTCAAAATACGATCAGATTTATTCCGGAACTTTACAAACTAATCCTCTCAGGTAAGCTTAGGTTTCAGCATGGAAATGAGCCAACAGCGGTACTTGAATGGAAATGGCCAAACGACTTTTACGGGATAAGAATAGACCAACAACGCTTTTATGATAGAAATAGACCAGCGACGGTTCCAGGATCGGAGTAAACCAAGTATGGCTTCGGAATAAAAATGACCCAATGACGATTTAGGGATAAAAGTAGAACAACGACACGTCGAAGTAAAAGTGGACCAATGTCGCTTTCTGGATAAAATTCAACCAATAAAGCTTTCTGGATAAAATTCAACCAATAAAGCTTTCTGGATAAAATTCAACCAATAAACCTTTCTGGATAAAATTCAACCAATAAACCTTTCTGGATAAAATTCAACCAATAAACCTTTCTGGATAAAATTCAACCAATAAACCTTTCCGGATAAAATTCGACCAATAAAGCTTTCGGGATAAAATTCGACCAATAACGCTTTCCGGATAAAAGTGGACGAATGACGTTTTCGGGATAAAAGTAGACCAATGACGCTATTGGGATAACATTCGACAAACGACGCTTCTGGGATAAAAATGGAATAATGAAGGTTTATAAATGGAAAGTGTATGGATAGAAGTTTACGAATGGCGATTTCTGAATAAAAATAAACCAATGCCTTATACCCCAACAAATGTTGTTTACCAATACCATGGAACCATATAACAGTGATCCATTGATAATTGTTGCAAATATTCTGCAAAGATCATACGGAGCATGTATAACCCTAGCCAAAAATTGGAAAAAAGTTAATATATCTGTGTAAAGAAAACTCCGAGAAAACCGTTATAAAAATTATGCGAGAAAAAAAGTACTTATTTTTTGGGATATTATTAATATAATTAAATCGATTAATGTTAATTCAGAACTTTTATGCCAAACAGAAAAAAAGCTTGTCATTGTCAAAATCGTTTCTGGAAATCAAATCTAATTCATAGAAAAATTACAATATGAATCCAACGTTAACCATGTTCTCCATTTTCGAAATAAGAAGACAATAAAAAACATAAAATACATTTCTAACACTTTTCCATACAGAAGTGTGATCGCAAATATCGATTTATTTCTCACGAAGAAAATCAAATATTTTCAATGTGAAAGCAATTTAATCTTAGCAACTTTTTGCGGGTGTGCATGCCGAGAGCATTATTTTTCTTGCTGAATTTGCAAAGCTCAACGAAGCGATATTCTTGATGACAAAAATAGACACAATTTATATAGATTCTGCTAAACTCTATTGTCCATATGTCTGCCAACTTTTTAAATTTAATTGTTTTAATTGGCAAAGTTTTCTTATACTTGCATGTACCTTAGCATCTTTAGTTGCATATACTCAACATCGATAAGAGGACATGTCCGTCGTTTTTACACGTTTATGTATATAATTAATAAAAGTCAATCGTTGTCTATAAAATTATTGAATTCACCGTGGGTATATATATATATATATATATATATATATATATATATATATACACACATATATATATATACACATATATATATACACACACATATATATATATACACACTCATATATATATATATATATATATATTACACGAACATATGTGTGAATAATAATTTTATTGCTGTGGTTTCGTAGACCTTAATGCAATAAATTTCCGATGTTTATAAGATAGTGCTCAAGAACAAGTAGAGCTGTATTATTTGCATTTGAAACCAATTGAGACTAGTGGCCTGGTAACGCTTAATTTCGAAAGAAATTACAACCGAAACATGTATGCATATATGTAGCCAATACTATTTAGATATATATCATCGGCTCAGGACTGGTAAAATTAATGCTTCAAATCTGAACAGTTTTGCAAAATTTTATCTCTCTGTACAAAGATATAAAAAAAGCTATGACGATATAAACCTCATGTC
Organism: Euprymna scolopes; assembly: GCF_053919585.1. Taxonomy (NCBI): domain Eukaryota; kingdom Metazoa; phylum Mollusca; class Cephalopoda; order Sepiida; family Sepiolidae; genus Euprymna; species Euprymna scolopes. Next base: position 148,525,247 of record NC_136486.1, read on the forward strand.
CAGAATCTGTATTCCAATTTTGATCCAAATCTGTTACTCGATTTTGATTCTAGGGAAATGCTTAACATATAAAGCTTAAGAGGTTAGGAAGAAATTGGAATTCAAGTTATCTTTCATAATTAGGATCTAATTACTATGGATCACATCTGGAATATTTGAATTTTCAAATGACAGATTGTGCTCACATTACACCCTGTAAATCCATTAAAATATTCCAAAGAATCAAAAATTTAAGGAATATTAATAATTTGTTAAAATTACACAACATTCATAAAGAAATTTTACTAGATTTCGACTCGTTTACATAAAACTAAATTAAACTAAATATAGCTCACATTACATCTTACACTACCAGCTGTGTTCTGAAATTTATAACGATCAGTTAATTTATGAGTGAATTCTATATATATATATATATATATATATATATATATATATATATATATATATACAATATATAAACATATACGCATACCGTACTTATATATAATCAACCCCACAAATGACATCATTTTCTAATCTAATAATAGCCAATTCTCGTTTAAATTATATTCAAACTATATTTTAAAAAATCCATAAAAAACTAAAGTTTTATAATTCAATGTTTCCTTTTTTATTAGGTTAAAGAGTATGCGGTGTGAATTATCGAAAGAAAATCAATAAAAATGCACCAACGGGGAAGCAGATATGAACATGGAATATACAATTCAAAGAGAAAGACGGTTTGCACTGAGAAGCGAGATTTGGCTTGCTATTTTGACATCTATCGCATTGCAGGCGCACATAGAACATTTGGATGTCATGTTCCACTTTGATTCCAAGTCTCGTTTTTATATCTTTCAGCGACGTCGATCAGTCTTATCCGTTGAGAATTGCAGGATTTTCTAACCAAAAAACAATTATATATATATATATTACTAGCAGAGCGCCCGGTACTGCCCGGTCCTAAAATACGCTTAAATATGATATCTTGATTAATGCAAATTTTGTATTTATTATTATATATGCATGTATATATATATATATATATATATATATATATATATATATGTATGTATATATATGTATATATATATGTATGTATATATGTGTGTATGTATATATGTATATATATGTATGTATATATATATGTACGTATATGTATACATGTATTATTACCATATTATATTGGATCGAATATATAGTAATGATTTAAAAAGTAAAAAAAAAAAAAAAAATGACTGGTGCGCCACCACCGAGAATCAAAACCCAAACGTTTAGCTTACGATTTATTTTAGTTACTGAACTATAAAGACATGTTTGCTGAAAAGTTAAAAATTAAAACATGAACCAATAGCTACTACGTTATGCATGCATATCCGTAATGTCGCCGTTCGACCTTCACCTGGCAAATTAATGTTTTTCTTAATTTTCACACTTTTATATCGATATTCCCCGGCTAACATGCAAATATAAAGTTCCGTATGGGTTAAAATACCTTATATATTAAGTTTCATGTCTGTAGACCAAAAACACTAGAGGGAGTTTGGTAGGCATTTTTTAAACATATAGGTATGCATAAATATATATGGAAAGAGTTTTGTGTTTACTATACACTTTTTACGCCAGTATAAATCATGTAGAATATCTGCATGAATATAATTGCACATAACAGTTAACTAAAGATGATCATCCCATAAGAAAACCGAAAAACTAATAGGGAATTATTAAATGAATGTTTAAAAGAATATGCAAATTAGCTAAATCTTTTTCTAGTGAATGCAATTCCATGCCCCATATATGAGAAAGGTGTATTTTCTTTTTAAATAAAGAGAAAAAGGGGTTTTAATAGGCATATCAATACTCAAATACAACAAATTTATAGGAGTATAAATATATAACCTCTCCAACGTATAATTCCAAACTCCTTTAACATA